>NC_133383.1:27678842-27698842 GCF_049309525.1 Garra rufa
ATATATATATATATATATATATATATATATATATATATATATATATATATATATATATATATATACATTTTTTTTTTGTTAGTTTAATTTAGTTGTTTTTATTTTTTATTTTTAGTTAAAAACATAAACAGTTTACAGTATAAAAACATACAGGCTAATGCAATTTTGTTTGTGTTCATTTTACAATATGCAGCTGTTTTTTATCAGTACATAAGAAAATATTTTTAATTTCTTTTTTAACCAACAACTGCAAAAGATAAAAAGACAGTACAATAACAGAAATGAAAAATGTTTCCTTATTTATTTGTTTGTTTGTTTTGCAGTTATATATCAGAGTCCTCACCAGGTCATTTTCCCTAAACTTTCATTTTGTTTTATGGCATTTAATTGCTAAAAAGTCAATCCCTCTGCTCAGCGTTCGGTGGTCAGTGATCATATTCAGATTTATTTACACAGAGCAGCATTACTTAGAGCCGCAAGCTTTTAAGACAACAATAAGCCATCCCTCCATTTCCCAGCCTCTTCTTTAATGTCATAAACACCCTGATTGTTTTTATCGTGTTTAAAATCCATCATAAATGTTCAAGAGATGTTCTCCCCGTACACTGTAAACCCTAATGTTGTCTTTACTTAAACAATCAAGTTATGTTGACTAAACATTACTTACAATGTTGTGTGTTGGTCCTGTTACTTAAAAATGTGAGTTAATTTAACTTATTTACCATCAAAATGCATTAACTTAAGATTTTAAGTGTTGTGAGCTCAAAATCATGATTAATCCTTAGAAAAAAAAAACATTTTCAAAAGGTCAGTTTCACAAATGTAGTCTTTTTCCTTTTTAAAAAATTATAATACCATGTGCAAGGTCTTTTCTCTTTTTTAAATCAGAAAACAAATTGCTTCAGTTACAATTATTCACCATAATGGGAACACATTTGGGCTACTATTTTTATTTATTTATTTTATTTTTTGTGACACTGGGTTGCACAGTTTGATTTTAATGCTTTTAAGCAAAGCTGAGGAGCTACTCCCTTCGGAGAGGCGTGCAAATCATACGATTCCCCACATCCACATTCAGCTGTGGTGCGTGCATTATGGTAAACACAAGTGTTTTGCAAGAATTTTCTTTTTACGCTTGAACCATATTAACAGCACAAAGTATGCCAATCTTTATGTAATCCATATAGTAAATTAGTTTGTAAACTCTACAGAGAGCGCAAAATCACATTTCAAATACTAATAGCGAAAGTGCTTTACCGGAAATCTGACATTTTATTATAGTTTGAAAATGGCCCGCGCTTACATGCTCACATTTCGCAGTTCTTTATTTTAATGTGATTGGACATGCAAGGAGTTCCGCCTAGCAACAAGAGAGCTGATTGGTCCTTTTGCCGTCGTCTGTTTTGTTGCTGACAAGTTTGAAGACAGATGTTTTTCTTCTATGTTCGGTAAGTAAATTATGTAAATATTAATATAAAGTGACGATTTTGAGTGAAATATGCTTATTTAAGTCCTTGTGGTACGTTTCTATAATAAAAGACAACACAGCCATGGTCAAACTTTGACAGCGTAGCCATCAAGTAACGTTAACTGATATGGATTTGAGATGGTGTGATAACTGAGATATCAAATTAGTCTTTATTTGATTTGTAAAAACCGAAACATATTAGTTAATTCATTTAATCATAGTGTAATTGTGTATTTCTGTGGGAAAGAGCATGGCAGCCACTTCTGAGATCAATTAATCAACAAAATATTGTGCATAATGTTATCAAAGTATGAATGAAAAATCGACAATTTTGACTTGTACAGAGCATTTGTAAAGTATGCACATTTAGTTTTATTTTTGGATAACGCTGTAAGACTACAATCTTAATTATAGAGTAATTTTTTTTTATTTTATTTTTTTACTGATTGTTAAACTTATTATTTTCAACTTTTCTGTTACAGGTTACATGAGACAATAGCATGTGGAAATGTAAGTATTGTGTTTTTGACTCTGCAAGCATTTTTGTTCAGCAAAATAAAATCATGTGTTTTACAACAATTTTCTTTTTTTTTCTTCTTTTTTTTTAGTGGTCTATTCCTTTAACATGATAAAGAAAACCAATTCTTAGCCTTCATTATTTACTAATTATTTATTAGCCTGTAAAGCATTTCTGTGTGTAAGCTAATGTGATTAGTGACCTGATGTTTCCCCCAAGGTTTGCATGGAGTTCAACAGAATTAAAGGCTAAAATCTAATGCAGGAATTCTAGAAAAACCTGGACAGACACAGTTCATGGACCTTTGTAAAACCAAAAGGGGGTGTCCTGGTCAGCGCTTGTTGAACTTTTTACAGCAAATAAAGGTCAGTAGTTATTTGTCTTATTTAACATAACTTGAAGGATGGAAACCACAAACAGAAATCCTCTCCTCATTTCCTCACCCGCAGTTGTTCCAAACCTGTATAAATTTCTTTGTTTTGCTGAAACCAAAGGAAGATATTTTGAAGGAATATTTGTGACCAAACAATTTTGGTGCAGCACTGACTTCATTAGTATTTCTTTTTAGTATGTACATGTAAGTGGTGCATAAAAACAGCTTGGTTTGGAACAAATTTAGGGTGAGTAAATGACAGAATTTTCATTTTTGGGGGAACTATCCCTTTAGAAGTATTTATTTTAACAATGTAATTTATTTATTATTTTCTCATATCAGTAATCTGCTATGTATGATAATCTAAAATTTAATTTATATCACATACCAATGCTTAAAATAGATTGATATTGAGTTTTTTGACTTTAATAGAATTTCATGTTTTCATGTTTTAAAGTCAGCCCAGCCAACTGAGGTCCGAACCCTTGTTCTTCGGGGACTGCCTATCATGCTTGGAGATGATGATTCTTCTTTCTTCCAGTCATCTTTAGTAAGTAAATCTGTTCTTAAAAGGGATAGTTCACCCAAAAATTATTACCCCATGGTTTACTGACCCTCAAGCCATCCAATCAGAGTTATAATAAAATTTATCCTGGTTCTTCCAAGCTTTTTAATGAGAGTGAATGGGGGATGAAATTTTGAATCTCCAAAAATTCCATCCATCCATCATTAAACTGCCCAACAAGGCTCCAGGGGGTTTGTATCAGTTTGTTTAAGAAAATATCCATGTTGGATTAGAATTGGTGTTTAAAAAAAAAAAAAGCGGGCATTCTGTTAAACATGCATTGATGATAAACCTTGGATTTCTGATCACAATACTATATTTATACCTCTTTTTTTCACTAGGTATCTGATCATCACAACACTATCCTTGATGTGCCAGTGGGGATCTTATTGGAGGACACTGATCTTCAGTCTTCCAATTTCTTGCATTTGACTTCTTCAGTTTGAATAATTCTTGAAGGCCAAGTGGTGATGGACAAAGTGCAGGACCTCCCACAGGCAATCTGACTTCTCTTCGGTCTGATATACGCACTACACCTGAATTAACCAAGATCACTCACCAACAAGATTGATTTCATCTGGCGTGTACTAATGCCAATGGGACAGAATGCTTTCAAGCCAAGAGTGCAGTCTCTGGCAAACCAACTTTTTGCTTAAGAAATCACTGTGATACTTTAACATTCTTTGTTTTGAGTCTCCCCCCTCCCTTAATTTACTCCATTATCCATTTTATAAAGAATAAAAATAATGTTTAAATTGTTAAATGCAGAGTTCTACAACTGATGTGTCGTAGTTAATTTGGTATATTGTTACACCTCTGTAGTGTGGTTTTGACAGTAATAGCGTATTTCAGTATTGTTTTTGATGAAATTTTGGTGAAATACACAATATCCTGAGTATGTTTTATTTTAGTTTGCTATGTTTGCACAAAGCTTAAATAGTCAAATGCAATGTTTACATTAAAATAAATACTTGATACTTGAGTGAAGTATATATGTGACCCTGGACCACAAAACCGTCACTGGGGTATATTTGTAGCAATAGCCAAAAATACATTGTATGGGTCAAAATTGTTGTTTTTTAGTTAAGTTAAGTTAAGATCATGTTCCATGAAGATTTTTTGTAAAATTCCTACTGTAAATATATGAAAATGTAAATTTTGATTAGTAATATGCATTAAGAGTTTAATTTGGAAAATTTAAAGGTGATTTTCTCAGTATTTTGATTTTTTTTGCACCCTTAGATTCCAGATTTTCAAATAGATGTATCTCGGCCAAATATTGTCCTATCCTAACAAACCATACATCAATAGAAAGCTTATTTATTGAGCTTCTATATGATGTATACATTTCAGTTTTGTAAAATTTAACCTTATGACTGGTTTTGTGGTCCAGTGTCACATATGTGCATAGAGTTGTACAATTGATGTACTGCACTAGTTTAATTTATTTTTACCACCTTAAGGTGTGGCTATAACTGATTTAGATTACTGTATAGTGTTAACTGTATTTTCATTAATATTGTGACATCTTGTCAATAAAAAAAATCAAAGATTAATTATGCTGTTCATTGTTTTATTTCAGTTCAGTTACTTTCCATGTTGAGTTAACTTAAATATATAAGTACATTTGAACATAATCGTTTAAGTACATTGAATAAGTACAAAGTTTATTGAACTGAACGATTTAAGTGTAGTCTACAAAACCGCAAAGTTAAATAAACTTAAATATGCAAGTTTTGGGAGACTCCATTACTCAATTAAATTGAGGCAACGAGTTTACTCAATCACTTTAGTCCAGTCAACTTATTAGGGTTTTCAGTGTAGAGTTGTGGTCATCTGGGTTGCACAAGTCTATCTCGCTTTTATGTTCTTAAATATTCATAAGTAGCTTTGCAACATTAATATCTTAGAAGGCTTACAAGAACACTTAAATAAAGTCCAGTACACACCCCCTCCCTCCCTCGCTCTTCCCTTGGTTACTGTCGCCTTTTTTTTTTTTTTCATTTGCGTAATGCACTGGCTTGTTTTCGAGATGGTCTCGGGTATTAATGGAGAAACTCCTTTAGTTTACTCGTACAGAGAGCAATAAGATCGTAAAGGATGCTCTCAGCTACGCCTGATCCCACATGAATAACAAGAAGAAAAAAAAGATGAAAGAGAAACACTCACTTACCTGTATATGGATGTTGTTTACTTTTATTACTTTAGTGTTAGAATACATTTATATGTATGCGTTTAATGCTGTCACCTGAATTGATATTCTTACTGAAAAAAAAAAATGTGATCACAAAAAGATTGTGACTGAAAACATCATGTAATGGATTATTGAAAAGAAAAATGTTGGCGGGAGCTTGGTTCTCTGCATTAGTTGTTGATTGGATACTGAATGGATGTAGGCGTGGCACTCAAAGCGGAGGCAGATTAATGTGAGCTTGAATGAAGAGGCGGAGTTTAAGTGGAATAAATTATTGATAATATTGAGAGTTATGATATTTTGATTATTGAACATTATGAAGTCAAAATATGCAAGGATGAATCATGTATTTAGAAAATACCCTTGTAAAAATGTAATATATTTATAATAGATTTATTTCATACTAAGTATAGTTAAAATATATTTACTGACATATTGCTCAAGACCTACTAATATAAAAATTATAGCTAAACTTTATTTGGAATACTACTTGTGCACAATGCACATTTCTTAAAGGTGTCCTATTATGCTTTTTCACTATTAGAATTTTAGCCAGTGTGTGGTGTGTAAGTTTGGCCATTAAAACATCTACAAAGTTACAAATCTCAAAGTTCACTCCAAAGGGAGATATTTAGTTTTAAAAAAATAACTTTTCAAGAACTACAATAAACAGCTTGTTTGGACTACACAGCATTGTTTACTGGATGTTATGATGTCACAAAGCTCATTAGAATATCATTTAAATAAATCCCGCCTATGGAAATTCTAATCATTGGTGGGTGGGGAGGGACGAGGTGGGGGATTAGCCTAACTTTAGCGATGTTGCATGGACAGCTGCTTTCCGGGATGCTTCAGTGTATAAATGCAAGTACTGACTAAAGTGGCCGCAAACTGCATTGACTAGAGTGACGATCATTGGTTGCCGCGTCGGAGCCGCCATAGACGTGTGCAGTGTGTGGTAAGAGATTTATTCATCATACAGTGTACAGTCGTGGGCAAAAGTTTTGAGAATTACATAAATATTGGAAATTGGAAAAGTTGCTGCTTAAATTTTTATAATAGCAATTTGCATATAGTCCAGAATGTTATGAAGAGTGATCAGATGACTTGCATAGTCCTTCTTTGCCATGAAAATTAACTTAATCCCGAAAAAAAACTTTCCACTGCATTGTTAAGAAGGCTTCAGGGCGTCCAAGAAAGTCCAGCAAGCGGCAGGATGGTCTCCTAAAGAGGATTCAGCTGCGGGATCGGAGTGCCACCAGTGCAGAGCTTGCTCAGGAATGGCAGCAGGCAGGTGTGAGCGCATCTGCACGCACAGTGAGGCCAAGACTTTTGGAAGATGGCCTGGTGTCAAGAAGGGCAGCAAAGAAGCCACTTCTCTCCAAAAAAAAAACATCAGTATATAGCCAATAATTTGATAATTTGTGCAAAACTTTGGCGCTATTTTATAAATGTTCATTAACAAGTATTGAGAAATGACGGCATTTCCATTAACCGATGTTATGTAACTGAAACGTAATTGAGTCATGGCAATGGATTTTTGTGGGATTTTGGCTATATTTAATCGAATGTAACCTGTAAATGCGGGGAAAAAAAAATCCATTGCAGTTTTGCGAAATATTCCTTTTTTGAATTGCCTGAAAAACCACCTCATGCGAGCACAAAACCTTTTTTTGCGATATACGGGAGTTTTTGCGCAATTGACGTGTTTCTATTAGGCAAATTTTTAATTCGCAATTTCAATTTGTGCAATTTAAAGGGTAATGGAAATGCAGCTAGAAACGAGGGATGGAAACGCCACATTTAGAATAAAAGTCCCTTATTTTGCAAAAATGTTTTTACGCTCACATGAGGTGGTTTTTCAGGCAATTCGAAAAAGCAATATTTCACAAAACAGCAATGGAAACATTTTTTCCGCATTTACAGGTCACATTCGATTAAATATAGCCAAAATCCCACAAAAATCCGTTGCCATGACTTAGCGCAAGAGGAAAAAAATACGTTTCAGTCGCATAACATCGGTTAATAGAAACACCATCATTTTGCAATACTTTTTTAATTGACATTTATAAAATATCACCAAAGTTTTCCACAAATCTGTAATGGAAACTAATGATGCAATACTTCAAAATGCGCATAAAAACAGGGCGATGGAAACATAGCTAATAGGCGCGTTTCCATTCCAGATTTGTGCAAAACTTTGGCGCTTTTTTATAAATGTGGATTAAAAAGTATTGCGAAATGACGGCATTTCCATTAACCGATGTTATGCGACTGAAACATAATTTTTTCCTCTCGCGATAAGTCACGGCAATGGATTTTTGTGGGATTTTGGCTAGATTTAATCAAATGTGACCTGTAAATGTGGGAAAAAAAAAAACGTTTCCATAGCTGTTTTGCGAAATATTCCTTTTTCAAATTGCCTGGAAAACCACCTCAGATGAGCGTAAAAACTTTTTTTGTTATATATGGGAGTTTTTGCGCAATTGACGCATTTCCATTAGGCATATTTTCAATTCGCAATTTCAATTTGCGCAATTTAAAGGGTAATGGAAACTCAGCTAGAAACGAGTGATGGAAACGCCACATTTCGAATTAAAATCCTTTAACTTGCAAAAATGTTTTTACGTTCGCTTGAGGTGGTTTTTGACTGAAAAAGGGTTAATGCGAATAATTCTGCATTTGCCGAATACATCTCTCCAAACACCTCCAAAAGCAACGGCCGCATTTACTGTGTTTTGTCTGCTTGCTCTGAGGCAAGTAACTTATTATATATGAAAATTATTATATTCAGTGGCTTCTCCTACTTTTCTTAGTGATTTGTAGTGCCAGTTTATCAGGAAGTGATGATTTTGTTCTCTTTGAATCGTTGGATGGAAAACGGAGCTTACTCGCAAATGCGATAATCCAATTTTGCACATAAGGTAAATTCGCAGCTTTGGATGGAAACCCAGCTAATGATACTCACCATCAGTCATTAAAAAGATGCCATTAAACAAATATTAAAAATATTTTGCTTTAGGGTTGGGTTTAGTTTATGTGCTAAGTGTCATGACACTCACTATTATTTTAGTACCACTCACCATATATTTTATTTCCAGGCATATTTTTCCAATTAGCCTGAGTTGCTAAATGCATAGAATAAAACGCTTCCATTGGGATGCAGTGTTTGACACTGACTTTACTTCCTGTCCTTTTATTTTACAACAGTACAATCTTCCTACATCACATTTTGCTGACAGTGCATTTACTAGGTGTGAACGGTAATGATTTCTTGAGCGAGGTGAAGACTTTCACCGGCTGAGCTGGTAAAAGAGCAGAGAGCTTAGCCGGGTCAACCGCTGCTTAGCTGGATTAAGAGACTCTTATTGAGTTTAATCCAGTCCCTGCTGGAGATCACTCCAACTTAATCACATCCTCTGTGTCCCACTGTCTGCTCACTGGGGTTTACAAGGAGAGGATTAAACGGACCAGCGGGATCAAGTCTGACCCGTGAAAGATGCTAATGGTCTTTCGGTGTCAGATACGCTAACCATGTCAATGGCTAAGGGAAGAGTTGTTTGTACTGAAACTATTACAATTAGTAATTTGCTACATAGGAAATCAAGATAACTATGCAGACTTTTACTTTAATATATTAATGATTTAAGCCTTATTAATTAAGACTTAAAACCCCTTAAAAACACATCCAAACGTGTTACGTTTAAACAAACCCTTTTGACCTCTAGTTGAGATAACTGCTCTTAATTAAAAGTGTCCTAATATTTTGTTGGAGTCGCCAACAACAGGTTTAAATGCATCTAAGATCAGAAAAGTTTGTTCGCTCAAACGAGCTTTTGTGCATAATGTCTGTAAACCCCTCCCTTCCATAAGCCTACTCTGCTCTGATTGGTCAGCTGGCCAAGCCTGTTGTGATTGGCACAGAGAGTCCACAGTTGTTTTTGATATCCGCGGGTTGAAGAGACCCCAATAACGTCATATTTAGCCCCTGGAATGCGAATTTACCAGGGGGACCCCAATAAAAAGCATGTATTTTATACCCTGGATTGCATTTTTAATGGGGGACCTTCCTTGAAATGCAATTAAGCTAGTTTTGAGTAGCAACTGGGAGGGTTCTGTTGAAAAATTCCTGAGCACCTTTACATAAAACAATAATATAGTGCTCCAATCTATTCTTAAAATATAGACATATAAACATTTTGTTTAACACTTATGCAAGCAAATCATGTAAACTGTAAACACATAACAAACAATAATGAGTGCTAACATGACTGATGAAACAACACAGTTTGTAAACCAAAACATGTCTAAGTTACATTCTTTATTATTAAGCAAAGTGATTAGTACGACAGTCTACGTTAATTAACAATTTCTTAGGAAATAGTGGGTTTATGGCAAATTGTCAGAATTATTTCAATAAGGCAGTAATATTGTGATTTAACATATTTTTTTCTCAAACACCATTGTTTCCTCCTTATATAAATTTAGTGTTGCAAAAGACCACTGAAAAAGAGGCCAATTCCAACATAACACAGTCTATGACATTATACAGGTGCTGGTCATATAATTAGAATATCTTCAAAAAGTTGATTTATTTCACTAATTACATTCAAGAAGTGAAACTTGAACAGTATAATGTATACATTCATTCCACACAGACTGATATATTTCAAGTGTTTATTTCTTTTAATTTTGATGATTATAACTGACAACTGATGAAAACCCCAATTCAGTATCTCAGAAAATTTGAATATTACTTAAGACCAATACAAAGAAAGGATTTTTAGAAATCTTGGCCAACTGAAAAGTATGAACATGACAAGTATGAGCATGTACAGCACTCAATACTTAGTTGGGGCTCCTTTTGCCTGAATTACTGCAGCAATGCGCCGTGGCATGGAGTCGATCAGTCTGTGGCACTGCTCAGGTGTTATGAGAGCCCAGGTTGCTCTGATAGTGGCCTTCAGCTCTTCTGCATTGTTGGGTCTGGCATATCGCATCTTCCTCTTCACAAATACCCCACAGATTTTCTATGGGGTTAAGGTCAGGCGAGTTTGCTGGCCAATTAAGAACAGGGATACCATGGTCCTTAAACCAGGTACTGGTAGCTTTGGCACTGTGTGCAGGTGCCAAGTCCTGTTCCTGTTGCATCCCCATAAAGTTGGTCAGCAGCAGGAAGCATGAAGTGCTCTAAAACGTCCTGGTATACAGCTGCGTTGACCTTGTACCTCAGAAAACACAGTGGACCAACACCAGCAGATGACATGACACCCCAAACCATCACTGACTGTGGAAACTTTACACTGGACCTCAATCAACTCTGAGACCCTGATTTCCAATAGAAATGCAAAATGTACTTTCACCAGAGAACATAACTTTGGACCACTCAGCAGCAGTCCAGTCCTTTTTGTCTTTAGCCCAGGCGAGACGCTTCTGACACTGTCTGTTGTTCAAGAGTGGCTTGACACAAGGAATGCGACAGCTGAAAACATGTCTTGCATACGTATGTGCCTAGTGGTTCTTCAAGCACTGACTCCAGCTGCAGTCCACTCTTTGTGAATCTCCCTCACATTTTTGAATGGGTTTTGTTTCACAATTCTCTCCAGGGTTTGTGGAACAAAGCAATGCGGGAAGCGGACTCCTTGTCACTTCTGACTTATAACAAAAATCAGAACAATGTCTAAAAGCTGCTATGTGACAAGGTGTACAGTAAACAAGCTAAAAAACACATAACTATGTTTTTATAAGCTGTCGACCTAAAAAAATAGTGTTTAAGAACACAAAAGTAGAGCATATTAGAGCATATTGAAGGTGCCATAGAATGCATTGATACAATATTTTAAATTGTTCTCTGATATCTACATAGAAGGTATATGGCATAGGAAAGGGCAAAAAATTCTCCAGAAACGGTTTTACAAGTCCATTTACAACCCTTGGATTTGTCCCTAGAATGAAATGGTCTGTTATTGCCTTATTTGGAAGGTTCATGAATAATAATAATGAGCTCTGCTCTGATTGGCTGTTTTACAGAGCGGCTCATTTCAGTAGCTCGCACATGGAGAAAAATATATATTTATCACGGAGCTGGAGCCGCTATTAATGTGCGGTTTATTAAAACTGCCGTTTTGATTGCACGATAACTTTTTAGTTTCACTTATGTGGTGGCATGTGCTCTGTGTAACGTTATACTGCAGCGGCAGTGCTTAGCACATAAGTTTAGATGCTTGTTAGTGATGATCAGGATCTGTAAATCATTTGCCATCGTCCGCACAGCTCTCCAGCTCTCCATTTATGTGGTAAGTGAAATCTTATGTACTGCAATGTAACAGGCTACTGCTAGCAGTACGCTAACCATGTCTCTTCAGTGACTCGCCTTATTTTATTAGATCGCCTTATTTGTTTCCCTTGCCTTTCTGAGTAAGTTGACACCAACCCATCCCTGCACTTAACATCTCCTGCGCAACCTGGAACATAACATTTATTCCCGTGATCTGCCATTTTCGCTATTGTCCTGGCGTTGTGTTTTTTTTTTTTCACAATTGCCTAGCTGCAGAACTTCTGATGATTGGGCTATGCAAATGTTGGAGGCGTAACTATTAACGTCAGTGACTCTTACATAATAGTCGCTGTTATGTTAGGATTAGCTTATTTTTCAGTGGTCTTTTGCAAACACAGATTTATATAAAAAGGAGGAAACGATGGTGTTTGAGACTCATGGTATGTCATGTCCATGTACACAACTGTTATTATTCAACTATGCCAAGGTAAATACAGTTTTCCATTCTATGGCACCTTTAATAGTGGCTCAGTCTCTGTGATTAAACATATATTTTCCTCCATGTGCCAGCTACTGAAATGAGCCGCTCTGTGAAACAGCCAATCAGAGCAGAGGTCATTAATATTATTCATGAACCTTCCAAATAAGGTAATAACAGACCATTTCATTCTAGGGACAAATCTTAGGGTTATAAATAGACCTGTAAAACCGTTTCTGGAGAATTTTTGCCCTTTCCTATGTCATACAGCTTCTATGTAGATATCAGAGAACAATTTAAAATATCATATCAATGCCTTCTATGGCACCTTTAAGATATTCCTACCCAATCCTGAGATTCGAAAAACCGAGCGGCCCTAAAACGGAGCCCTGTGGTACACACCACGCACCAGCAGCCAGGAGGACGAACGGTGTGCCGTCATGCCCGGCTTTGGCAGCATGAGGGGCGGGTAAGTGAACTCTAAGCGCCTG
The DNA here is from genome assembly GCF_049309525.1 of Garra rufa. Lineage (NCBI taxonomy): Eukaryota > Metazoa > Chordata > Actinopteri > Cypriniformes > Cyprinidae > Garra > Garra rufa. The sequence goes on from NC_133383.1 coordinate 27,691,206, forward strand.
TTCATTAGTTGGCTCGGAGTCGGCAGGAATCGGAGCGCGGCTTCACTTCAATAAGACAAATTTCCAGAGCGTTGTCCGCGCGGCAGCAGAGGAAGCCAGATGGAAAAGAATGATAGGGCCGGGAGTGGCGAGGTTCATCAAAGTCACCTCGCACTTCACCAGTCATTTTTCAGCCACTGAGGGGCCGCGTACCTGGAGCCCACCTGTGAGGTATATTGGACAAATTGAAAGACAACATGTCTCTTTCATATTTCACACACCAGTAGTTTTGGAGGAGAGGGGGGTTGGGGGCAGGAGGGAGGGTGTACGGGGGAGTCGCTCAAGGGGGGGTGATATGGTGTGTGCATTCAGAGATGTTATACATTTACAATGCTTGCCCTCAGCAGGGTCCATCCAACCCCCCAACAATACCTGCCATCTTAACCAAAGCCACCATTGGAGGCCCCAAAACAAACCGACATAAATATTGCATACAGTTCCCAAGTGTTAACACAGCTGTAGGAAACTTGTCAATAGTTTTCTATTTCCTCTTTTATTTCCCGATTGACATTACGCCTTTGGCTGTGTCCAGAGTGACAAAACATATAAAGAACCTTTACCTAGCTCTTTCTTACTAGGCCTGGACAAAATCTGGACTTTCTTCTGATTTTGAATAATGCTTTGATTCTGAAGAAACGCCTTGTTAAATTAAAATTGAAAAGAAAACAAGTTTTTAAGTATTTTTCATAAGGTCTAATGTGTTAGGAGTAGGATTTTATATGTGAGCCTGGACCACAAAACCAGTCTTAAGTAGCACGGGTATATTTGTAGAAATAGCCAAAAGTAATTGATGGGTTAAAATTATAGATTTTTCTTTTATGCCAAATTAGGATATTAAGTAAAGGTCATGGTCCATGAAGATATTTTGTACATTTTCTACTGTAAATATATCAAAACTTATTTTATGATTAGCAATATGCATTGCAACTTTAAAGGCAATTTTGACAATTTTTTTTTTTTTTTTTTTTGTACCATCAAATTCCAGATTTTTAAACAGCTGTATCATACATCAATGGAAAGCTTATTATTTATTCATATATACTTATGATGTATATCAATTCATACAATTGACCCTCATGACTGGTTTTGTGGTCCTGGGTTACATACTGTATGTATTTTGGAGCATGTACATATCATGTATAGATGATTTCTTTTATACTTTTAAGGTTGACAATTTTACAATTTTATTATCAGTCCAGGGACTGCAGAGAACAGTTATATGTATTATTGATGTGCATTGTCCTTGTCAAATAAACCTGAAATTAAAATGTATTTGTTTGTTTGCTTATTGGCCCAAACAACATGAAACAAACAGGAAATTATATCACAAATAAAACATAAAATATCAGGCAATTTGACCTTTTATAACAAGGTAAGGTTAGTATGTTTACCAATGTCATATGGTGTGACTCAAAAAATTAATATACATTAAAAACATAAAAAAAATGTTATTTGAAATAAATCTTGTCTGAAATAAAATATTATAAATAAATAAATAATACATATATAAATAAATATATTTTATATCAGCTAGCTGTTATTTGAATAAAACGTCTGAAATAAAATAAAATAAATAATAAATAAATTATTTCATATATTTTATTTTAGCTAGCTGTTACTTGAAATAAATGTTATCTGAATTTTTTTATAAATAAAAAAATATATTTTATTCCAGCTGGAAGTTACTTTAAATAAATGTTATCTAAAATAAAATCAAATAAATAATAATAATAATAATAATTAATAAATAAATTATGTCATATATTTTATTTTAGCTAGCTATTACTTGAAAGAAATATTATCTAAAATAAAATATTATAAATAAATAAATAATGCATATATAAATAAATATATTTTATATCAGCTAGCAGTTACCTAAAATAAATGCTTTCTGAAATAAAATATTATAAATACTATTAAAACATATATAAATAGATCTTTTTATTTCAGCTAGCTGTTACTTTAAATAAATGTTATCTGAAATCAAACCAAATAATAATAAATATTTTTATTTTATTTTAACTAGCTGTTACTTGAAATAGATGTTATCTAAAAATAGATATTTTAAATAAATAAATACATATTTTATTTCAATATAATATTATAATAACAAATAGATTTTATTTCAGCTAGTTGTTAATACTAAATTGAATAAAATGTTGTCTGAAATAAAGTATGAATGAATAAATAAATAAACAAATAAATAAATCATACATATATAAATAAATATCTTTTACATCAGCTAGCTGCTACTTTAAATAAATGTTATCTAAAAACAAATTCAAATTATTAATAATAATAATATTAATAATAATAATTAATGCATAAATACATATATTTTAAATCAGCTAGCTTCTAGATATTTGAAATAAATGCTATCTGAAATAAAATAGTATACATAATAAATTAAATAATCTCTTTTATTTCAGCTTGCTTGAAAAAATGTTATCTAAAAAATAAATGCATAAATATAAAATAAATAAATATATATTTTCCCAGCTAGCTGTTATTTGAAATAAATTTTATCTGAAAAAAATAAATAAATAAATAAATAAATAAATAACATGTATTTCAGCTAGCTGTTACGTGAAATGTTGCCTCAAATAAAATAATATTTATAAATAAATAAATAAATAAATAAATGTTTGTTTTATTTCAGCTAGCTGTTCCTTTCAATAAATGTTATCTGAAATAAAATATTATAAATAAATAAGAAAAAATAAATAAATAAATATATTTTTTCCTCAGCTAGCTGTTCCTTTCAATAAATGTTATCTCAAATAAAACATAATAATAAATTAAATAAATAAATAAATAACATTTATTTCAGCTAGCTGTTATTTGAAATAAATGTTATCTCAAATAAAATATTATAAATAAATAAATGGTTTTTTTTTTTACTATTTCAGCTAGCTGTTCCTTGAAATAAATGTTATCCATAAAATAAAATAAATATCTTTTATTTCAGCTAGCTGCCAAGGCAACAATTATTTTAATTCATTCAACTTAAAAAAAAAATAAACATTAAAATTATTATTATTATTATTTAAAAAAAATAAAATTAAAATTAAAATGACAATACTGAAAATAAGAATTAAAAATGATAATCAAAGTAATTACTAAATTTAAACTTTTGCATTTACATTTTTTAAGCAAAAGTTAATTTCATATTATCATATTATTTAAAAAAAAAATCCTTTTATTTAATTTTAGACATGACCCTACTACAGTATTGTTGGTATCTGCGTCAAAGTATTTATATAAACTTTCCATTGATCTTCCATACTGGTTTTGACATAATCTTCTGGAATTACTTGCCCCGATAGGATTTGTTTATTGTAAACACGATATAACATTGTTTATTCCCATCATAGCAAACACACAAATGCTAATTCATCTACCTTCTCCCCTAAAATCCCCCCACAGGACGCCGCTGAAGTCCTAAAGGCCCCGTCGAATGCTCAAATGTGGCCATCCATCAGAAGCCTATCGTATTTAACCCACCTGGACGGCTCAGACTCCGTCTCTACGGCGGGAAAGTTTTGCGCGAGATTACCTGAAGGTAGTCAGGTTATCATCAAGCTGTGATGATTCTCAGCGGTGTCAGAGGACCTTTGATTGTAGTCTGCACCTCCGGGTCGCCCCGGGCTCCTTCCAGCCATCATCAAGAGCAAATGCCAGCGAGACAATGGAACAACATACAGGAGAAAATCCACACACGCAGGCAGACAGACAGCCGAGCATCAGCCATCACTCGCTGGCTGTCAGCGCGCCGCATGCTGGATATGCTCCATGACACAAAGATATCAGTTACATGTTTCTCCCAGCTTGGGTTTAAACCCACATAGACCACATGGTGAGGCCAGCCTCAGATGTGCTTTACTTTGGAAATGTCACTAATCCATCAAATGCTGAGAGTTCATATCCTCACCCCGCGTCGGCAGAGGATGTTTACACGTAGCGAATATTAGCCGAGCTGCTGGTGAGATCCGTGGATTTAGTCCAACTTCTGACAAACTATACTTCCATGCAGTTAGTTTTCAGCGCTTGATATGGGAAACCGCAAATGGCACCGATTAGCCAATATGCTCCGTAACCAAACAAGGATGTACCGTTTCGGTTAAAGGGGTAGTTCATGCCAAAATGATCGTTCTGTCATAATTTAGTCACCCTTGTGTCGTTACAAACCTAACTGAGGCTGTTGAGCTCCGAAAAATGAGAAAGAAGCATTATACAGGTATCACACGTCTTGTATATAAGAATTTCTTTCTGTTTAAAATCAATGAGAAAACTATGGAGAAAGGAGTGTGGACATTCTGCAAAATATCTCATTTTGTGGTTTATGGATTGTTTTTGTGCTTTTGATAGTCTTTTCTTAGATACTTTTTTGTGTGCGAATCTTCGATTTTCACTGTTCCTTAAAATGAAAAAATAAAAAATAAACAAATAAATAAAAACTAATTAATTAATTACATGTATTTTTTTAAATAAAAATAAAAAATCACTCACTCTCATGTCACTCCAAACCCATATGCTGTTATTTTATTTATTTATTTTATTTGCGGAAAACAATAAATACTAAATAAATAAATAAACAAACATTAAAAAACAAAACAAGTCAACATAATTTTTTCAAAGTTTTTCTGTTTTATTGTATTGAATTGTATTGTTTTTTTGTTTTTTTTTGTGGAACACAAATGAGAATGTTTTTCAAATACATAAATAAACAAACATTAAAAACAAAACAAGTCACCATAAATTGATTTTTTTTTTTAATCTATTTTAATGCATTGTATTGTATTGTATATTTTATTTATTTGAATTTTATTTGTGGAACACAAATGAGAATGTTTTTCAAATAAAACAATGCACCATAATTTTTTAAATATATTTTATTATATTGTATTGTATTTTTTATTTTTATTTTATTTGTGGAACACAAATGAGAATGTTTTTCAAATAAATAAATAAATAAACATTAAAAACAAAACAAGTCACCATAAATAGTTTTTTTTTTTTTACTATTTTATTCTATTGTATTGTATTTTATATTTTATTTATTTTAATTGTATTTGTGGAACACAAATGAATATGTTCAAAGAGCCCTAAAAAACAAAATAAATAAACAAACAAACAAAAAACAATAAGTCTTTATTTTATTATTTTGTGTTTATTTTATAATTTGTATTTTTAAAAATGTTAATTGTTATTATTTTATTTCAGTTTTTTTAAACATTTATTTTTCCAAATAAATAAATAAACAAACATTAAAAAAACAAAACAAGTCACCATAAATGGATTTGTTTTTTTTATTATTATTATTATTTGTCTATTTTATTGTCTTGTATTGTATTTGATATTTGATTATTTTAATTTTATTTGTGGAACACATATGAGAATGTTAAAGGAGCCCTTTAAGATATGTTTAAAAATAAAATAAAAAATACACAGTCGCCATAAATTAGAATTACTTATTCCTGTCTTTCCAAACCCATATGTTGTTATTTTGTTTAATATTTCTTATTTTCTTCATATTTTATTTTAAGGAATCAAAACAAGTATTTACGGAGCTCTTCAAAATGCCTTTAAAAAAATTAAATGTTTTAATGACATGTTTAAAAAAAAAAAAACTATTAAGAAACGACAAATACACAAAAATAATAAAAAACTAAATTACTAAAACTTTATCTAAAATTAAAATGAAAACAGAAAATATTAAATTTAATAAAAAAAATAATTAAAATTACACTGATGATAATGTGTAACACATAAAATGTCTAAAACCATAAAAAATATATATAATACAAAACTTCTAAAATTATTTACATTTTAATTGAATTGTTTTAAATGCTTTTATCAAATTAAAATCCACCGTTTAAAATTGTCCCCAATCACATTTTAATTGCCTCACTGTAGCCTTGATTTTTGTTTATAAAAAAATAAAATAAATAATAATAATAATAAACAAAGTTGAAAAATTATTTTATGGTAATCAAAATTCCACAAATGCTGTCAACTAAATATTGAACACTAAATATTCTCTTAATAACCATCAAGAATGATCATAAAAGACTTATCTCTCTCTTTTCTTCCATTTAAAAGAAAAAAAAAAGTTTTAGCCCAAGTGAAGTTTTTCATCCCTGATTTGAATGTAATAGTTTTTAGACTTGAGTTGTGTTATAGAAACAGGTGATCTATTCATTGTTGAGTCTCAGTCGTGTTTATATCTCTGTTTAAACATCAGCCTGTATTGAAGCTGCATTAGCGGATCAATATCTCAGCACTTGAGGAGGAGGTGCTGACATTCGAGGTTAATGACTCTATTCCCCAAAAATCAATTACATTCATCTCGTTAGCGGCCCAACAATATACCTGCTCCACATGATAGCGGCGCTGTGAATGAGAACTTATGATTACCTCATACAGGATGACAGCTTTTTGTCAATATAAGTATGGATGTGTTTTCATACAGTCTTTTCATTTTGCAATTACTTTTTTGTGTGAAAGAATCCTGGATCTTCATTGTTTCTTAATAGAACGCTGGGTTTCAGCAGTTTTGAGAAAAGAAAAAAAGATATAATAAATAATAAATATATACACTTATTTTAAAGGTATAGTTTACATAATGCAATTTATTTACTCTCATGTCACTCTAAACCCATATTATATTTTATTTTATGGTATTTTTGCATTTTTACTTTATTTGTGGAACACAAATGAGAATACCATATGCTGTTATTTAATTTAATTTAATTTAATTTAATTTAATTTAATTTAATTTAATTTAATTTTATTTTATTTAATTTTATTTTATTTTATTTTATTTTACTTTATTTTATTTTATTTTATTTTTATTTGTCGAATACAAATGAGAATACCATATGCTGTTATTTTAATTTAATTTAATTTAATTTAATTTTATTTTATTTTATTTTATTTTATTTTATTTTATTTTATTTTATTTTATTTTATTTTTATTTGTCAAACACAAATGAGAATGTTCAAGGTGCTTTTATTTAATATTTTTATATTATTTAAAATATTATATTATTTTATAATCAATTTTTTTTAATTTATTGTTTAATTGTTATTGTTTTTTATTTTTTTATTTATTTGATTTCATATTTTATTTATTTGATTTTATTTGATTTTTATTTGACGAACACAAATGAGAATGTTCAACGTGCTTTTATTTAATATTTTTATATTATTTAAAATATTTTATTTTTTTATAATCTATATTTTTAAATTTGTTGTTTAATTGTTATTGTTTTTATATTTTATTTATTTATTTATTTGATTTCATATTTGATTTATTTTAATTTATATGTGGAACACATTATAAGAATGCTTGATGACCTCTTTAATAAATAAATAAATAAATAAATAAATACATAAATAAATAAATACATACATACAGAAAACTGCCATAAGTCACCATAAATAAAATGTGGTCACTCATGTTATTCTAAACCCATATGCTGTTATTTTATTTTATTTTATTTTATTTTATTTTATTTTATTTTATTTTATTTTATTTTATTTTATTTTATTTTATTTTATTTTATTTTATTTTATTTATTTTATTTTTATTTGTG
>NC_133383.1:27703842-27708016 GCF_049309525.1 Garra rufa
TAAAAAGACTGGAGTAATGATGTTGAAAATCCAGCTTTTGATCACAGGAATAAATTACATTTGAGCAAATATTCAAATAGAAAACAGTTATTATATATTGTGCAAATATTTTACAGCTTTTACTACGTCAAATGAAGGCAGCCATGTGAGCAGAGGAGCTTTTTTAAAGCATATATTACTAAAATTAAAAAAATAATAAATAATTTGTTTTAATCACATTTAAGACATGTTTGCATATTTTATAATCTATATTTTTAAATTTAAAAGTGTTATTGTTTTTTTTTTTTTTTTGATATTTTTTTTATTTTTTTTTAGAACATATTATAATAATGCTTGATGACCTCTTTAAAATGTCTTTAAATAAATACATAAATAAAACAATGATAAATAATTACAGAAAATGGCCATAAGTTACCATAAATGACATTTACTCACTCTCATGTTATTCTATTATTCTATTATTCTACTATTCTAACCCATTTGTTGTTATTTTAGTTTGAATTATATATATATATATATATATATATGTATGTATGTATTGGAAGAATTTGTGGGACACAAAAAAATAAAATAAAATAAAATAAAATAAACACATTCAGGTAACAACACAGTATTAAGAATCAAGTGTATGTAAACTTTTGAACAAGATCATTTTTATTATTATTTCATTATTATTTTCTCTTGTGGACTAGAAAACGTTGTTTATGTGAAATATCTTATTCAGGTCAGTACTAAATAAATAATAAAATGCATTTTATATGATCCCTCTTATTTTGCTAAAATAATTAACATTTTGCAGATTCTTCAAGGTGTATGTAAACTTTTGACTGTATAACCGATTACATTTTATTAACTTAACCCCTAGTGTCAAAAGATCAACAGCTATTTTAACAGATGAATTTGCATTATATAGCACCAATACAAGTACAATAGATTAGAATTTAATATAGTGATAAAAAGATACACAGAAGCATTTAAAGGGATAGTTCACCCCAAAAATGAAAATTCTGTCATTTGTTACTCACCCTCATGTTGTTGCAAACCCAAAAGACCTTCATTCATCTTTAGGGGACAAATTAAGATATTTTTGATTAATTGTTTGCAAAGAAAACAAAAATAGCAACTTTATTCAACTTTATTTGCAAACAAAAAGTGTTCTTATAGCTGCATAACATTACCGTTGAACCACTGATGCACATGGACTATTTTAACAATGTCCTTTCTACCTTTCTGGGCCTTGAACGTGTCAGTTGTGTTGCTGTCTATATTTATTTGTGTTCTGAAGATGAATGAAGGTTTGGAACAACATGAGGGTGAATAATTAATGAAAGCATTTTCATTTTTGTCTGAACTAACCCTTTAAGTTAATATTATATTACAAAATACCCCTCTCCATATTTACAAAAATGCTGTGGTTTAATTTACATTATTTACACCTGAGAGCATACAACTAAAGTAGGAGAAAATCCAATTTACATTTTGCATATTTAATTCTTTCAAGCATCAGAAATAGGCATCAGTTTTCTAATTTATAAAACATTTGGGTTGATCCTCCATCAAAAATAACTATCTCTGGACATATAGGATATAAAATGGTGTCTACAGTGATCTAAGTGGCCATACGTTGCCCCTATAGAGTGGAATTAGCCCCTGGTGAGACTGTGGCCCTCGTCACTGAGGTCTGAGGTCAGAAGCGAGGGGTATCTGTAAGTGTTGTGAGTGTCTCAGACTGACCACAGAGAGCAGCGCAGCAGCACAGATGCTCAGGGTCAGAGATCACCTGTGAATTTCTGATTTCACTCCATCCATCAGCTTTATGGCAGGGATGTGGCAGTGTATGCAGACAGGACAGGGACCGCAGGGGCCCAGCGGATAACCTCTGTGATCGGACTCTGCTGCTCAGAGAATCGATCCCTAAATAAATAATGTATATAAATGATTTAAGGTAGATATGACTGTTCAAAAGTATGAGGTCAGTGCTTAAAAACAAAAAAAGAAGTAGTCCTTTAATTTAGAAAGCATACATTTATTTGAGATTAAATAAAATGAAAAGATAAAATATAGAAAATAGTGATTTAACATAAAAACACAAAATTGGAACGTTTTATCACCTAAACAATTGATTTAGCTGAAGGCCCCATTATGAAGCCGTATTATCAGGGCTGAGGAAGCTATTTTGAAGTTGTGGATTGTTTTATTGTAAATTAGCAATATTTTAAAGTAGTTAAAGGGATAGTTCACCCAAAAATGAAAATGTGATGTTTATCTGCTTACCCCCAGGGCATCCAAGATGTAGATGACTTTGTGTCCTCAGCAGAACACAAACGAAGATTTTTAACTCAAACCGGTGCAGTCTGCCAGCCAAATAATAGAGGTGGATGGGCACCAGACCTTTAAAAGTAAACAAAAACATGCACAGACAAATCCAAATTACACCCTGCGACTCGTGACGATACATTGACGTCCTTAGACATGGAACTATCGGTTTTTGTGAGAAACTGAACAGTATTTATATCATTTTTTACCTTTGATACACAGCCACGTCCATCTGTCCTGAGCACGAGCTTAACATCCGGTTCGTTACATGTGAACGCGCTTCTGTCGTAGAATCACATCACAAGATAAAAAAATGATATAAATACTGTTCAGTTTCTCACAAAAAACGATCATTTAGTGTCTTAGGACATTAATGTATCGTCATGAGCCGCAGGGTGTAATTTGGATTTGTCTGTGCATGTTTTTGTTTAATTTTAAAGGTCTGGTGCCCATCCACTCATATTATTTGGCTGGCAGACTGCACCGGTTTGAGTTAAAAATCTTCGAGTGTGTTCTGCTGAGGACACAAAGTCACCTACATCTTGGATGCCCTGGGGGTAAGCAGATAAACATCAAATTTTCATTTTTGGGTGAAATATCCCTTTAAACTGCAGTAAATATATATATTTAAAACGAAGCATTGCAAAAGTATTAATTTCTTCATTTTTTTATTTCACATTTGTTGCAGCATTATGTTAAACTGCTATAAATTAGTTTTTCCCCACTCCATACTACATAAAAATGACGAAGCAAAAACCAGATTTGCAGATTTACAAATTTATTAAAAATGAAACACTGAAATAAGTACATTGCATAAGTATTCATACCCTTAACTCAGTGCATAGTTGAAGCACCTTTAAAGTCTCTTTGGGTGATGTGACAAACTTTGCACATCTGCATTTGGCAATTATCTGCCATTCTTTGCCTCACCTTTTCACCTCTCAAGCTCTGTCAGCTTGGATGGGGGCTGGCAGACATTTTCTAGAGTCCTAGTTGTTCCAGTCGTCTTCCCAGTGGCGGTTCTAGACAAATTTTACTAGGGGGGCCAAGAAGGGGCCAGTGTTTAACCAGAGGGGCACATTAAAAAATGACAACAAATGATATTTAAAGATTATAAACTTTATTTTACTTTAAAATCATACAGACATTTTAGGGATGCTCATATTGACCGTTTAACCGTTAACCGACAGTAAGAATTTTAACCGATTATTAAGTTAAACGGTTTAATTTTTTTTTTTTTTATACGTTTGCTGCATGGTGAAAGAAAAAATAATGTTTACTCACGGGCGCGTGTCGACACGTGCAGTGCGGCTGTTAAGACATATTTTGATGAGTACGCACCTGCTTTACCTTCTCTTAGTTTGTGTAACTGATGTAGTAGCCTATATGCAGCACGATAGCAATGGCGATATTGGGTTATCAGAGAGTGAATCCGTGAATAAATGTATTCAAATTCTGAATTAATTATAGTCTTAAAAGTGCGCGCTCCCCTTACGCCACTGCGATAATGACATCAACAGAAATGTCTGTGATTGGCTATTGAACGCTGTGAAGTACGTTTATCCACATATGACCAGTGGATGAAAAGACCCCATTGAAATGATTTTTGTGATGTGTTTTTGTCGCGGATCTAAGAGTTAACAGGCAGCGTCCCAGTCTATCCGTACAGCATGTTAACATAAGTAAAAACTAGGTACACTGAGGTATAGGCTGGCCTGCTATATATTTTTATGTCCAACGAGAAGAATAAGAACGGTACCGTTCTTCAAAGTGCATAGAAAGATTCAGTTTGTTTTAGTATTGTCATCTTAATTAGGTAGTTATTTAATTTATAAATATTTAGTTTATAAAATAAACC
>NC_133383.1:27708516-27787824 GCF_049309525.1 Garra rufa
CTAAAATCAGCCTAAGCTGGATGGCTGGTCTTAGCTGGTTTAAGCTGGAAGTAGCTGGTTTTAGCTGGTCTCCCAGTCTGTCTAGGCTGGGCAGGCTGGTTTTAGCTGGTCTCCCAACCAGACTAGCTAAGGAAGTGGCCAAAAATCTCTAAAACCAGCCTGCTGATCAGTTATGACCAGCTAAGACCAGGCTGAATAACCAGCCAAAACCAGCCAACCAGCTTAGGCTGGTTTTTGCTGTTTTTTCTTTCTTTTTTTCTTTTTTTTTTTAAGATCAATATTTATTCATAAACAAATTCATTATGTATAAAAGTCGAAGAACATTTGATGCAAACTCAAAAATATCTGCATCTATCTTATAATTACTTGAATATGAAAACACAACAGACAACAAATCCATTTTTCTTAAAGTGGTGGAACATGGAGTAGAACAAAGTGTAGCCATTAAGTTGTCCCAACAGGGCATTGTGTATCAAAAAGTTAAAAAAAATTAATATATATGTACATTTTATGAAGAAAATGTGAGTGGAGCTTGCCATGACAAAACTCGGCACTAAGCACTAATAGTAACCCTAATCGTGTTAGCATCATAATGCTAGCATGATGCTACCATGTTTTTAACAAGAAGGTAACATGAGTAGCTTAATGCTAGCAACTAGCAACAAAAAATACTTGTTAGTGACATAAAAATTAACTTTCTTTGGAAGGGTTTGCATTTGCAATGCTTCCTGGAAGTAGGGGTAGGAAGTTGACAGCCTCATGTGACAGGAAGGAAGTCAATGCCTTTTTCTTCTTCTTCTTGAAATCCTTTATTTGGTTGTTTGCTTGTCATTGAGACATAAAACAGATAGCATCTAGAAAAATACTTACAAAAGGAAAATGACAACTATGAACATCTGAGACAAATTTAATATTTAAATGAAGCATAAATGAGAACTATTTAGGTGTTCTGAGCTACGAATGAGCAAAATCTGAGCAATACAAATTCCTTATGGAAATGGAGATCTCTGAATATTTAGAGATAAAAAAAACATGACTGGGGAAAAGCTTTGCTTAGTTATATTAGCAGTATGTGTAGGCCTACATGGTACATCAAAATGTATTATTTCAAAAGAAAAAAAAATACTGCTTTACATTATATATGTGAAATTGATATTAAAGTCCATTTTATTACAGTCCATCATCAGGCTCCACAAACCTAGAGCAATGAAAAACTACACACTGCGAATTAACCTGCAGGCCACGTTTACCCTTTAGCTGTACATTTACATTTATTCATTTAGCAGTCGCTTATTTCAAAAGTGACAATGAGGAAAGAAAGAAAGGTGGACACAAAGAGAAACTCTGCAAGTTCTATATTTGAACGGGATTAGTCGGCTGAGTTACAGTTCTTATTAGACGTCTGATTCATTTACGATTCAGATGCTTCATTACCTGTAGGTGCATCACGTAATGTATATACTTTAATAAATTATTTAACCAATTGATTCATTTTTTTTGTAGTATCTTACCTGACAGTGATATAAAGGTTCTGCAATTTGGCACTCCTTATTATTATTATTTATTTATATTTGAGTTGATTTGATTTGATTTTTCACCTTACATATTTAAAGAAGAAGTTCAATTCCAGAATAAAAATTTACAGATAATGTACTCACCCACTTGTCAGATGTTCACGTCTTCCTTTCTTTAGTCATAAAGAAATTATGTTGTTTTTTTTTTTTTTGAGGAAAACATTACAGGATTTATCTCCATATAATGGACCTCAATGGTGCCCCGAGTTTGAAATTTACAAAATGCAGTTTAAATGCGGCTTCAAACGATCCCAGCCAAGGAAGAAGGGTCTTATCTAGTGTAACCATTGTTGTTGTTCTTGTTGTTGTTGTTTTTTATTACAATTTATATCATTTTTAACCTTAAAATGGTAATCTTGACACTGCCTGAACTCAAGACAGTTAGGGTATATTGAAAAACTTCCATCTTATTATTTTCTCCCTCAACTTCAAAAATCATTTCAAAATCATCTTACAGAACGTGCAGAAGAACCGACCCAGTGTTTACAAAGTGAACATGCAAAAAGATCAAACGGCCTTTACAAAAATGGTAAAACAGCAATGTAGGACAATTTTGAAGTTGAGGAAGAAAATGAGATGGGAGTTTTTTAACACCCTAACTTTCTTGAAAACTGTGTTCGGGAAAAAAAAAAAAAAGAGTTCAGGCAGAGCTAGACAAGACCAGCATTTGAGGTTAAAAATGTAAAAAAAAAAAAAAAAAAAAAATAGATCATTTAACTAGATAAGACCCTTTTTCCTCCACTGGGATCGTTTACAAACACATCTGGGATCATTTGAAGCCACATTTAAACTGCATTTTGGAAGTTTAAAATCGGGGCACCATAGAAGTCCACTATATGGAGAAAAATCCTGAAATGTTTTCCTCAAAAAACATAATTTCTTTACGAGTGAAGAAAGAAAGACATGAACATCTTGAATGACAAGGGGGTGAGTACATTATCTGTAAATTTTTGTTCTGGAAGTGAACTTCTCCTGGTGCAGCATGTGGAACATTGGCGCGTGCAAACGGTGGCTCAGGTAGGTCAAAATACACAAGGAGGTGCTTTATGGTAACACAATGGCGGTGTTCCACTCCACTTTTAGACACATACTTGTGAACTTCCCTTTGTCAATTGGAGGTGGGAAGTTTATATGGACAAACCCTTTACCCCTTGATTTTGACAGAGGGGCAGAGTCTACTTCATACATTATCTCACAAAAGTTAGTACACCCCACCTTACATTTCAGCAACATTTTAGTATATCTTCTCAAGGGACAATACTATAGAAATGAAACTTGGATATATTTTAGAGTAGTCAATGTGCAGCTTGTATAGCAGTATAGATTTACTATTAGATTTATTATTGTCAAAATAGCTGGCAACAAACATGAGTACACCCTAAGTGATAACAGCAGTATGTTGTTTAACCATGCAAAGCCACATGACCTATTCATCATGTTTATGTTTTTGTCTGCTTGACAGGACCATACAAAGTTGTGTATCTTGTATTAGAGCAGTTAAAATTAGGTGCTTTAAGAACAATTCTCTCATACTGATCACTGGATGTTCAACATGGCATCTCATGGCAAAGAACTCTCTGAGGATTTGAGAATTAGAATTGTTGCTCTCCACAAAGATGGCCAAGGCTATTAAAGGTTCAGTAACACCCTGAAACTGAGTTACACTAGAGTGGTCAGAGTCATACAGAGGTTTATCAAGATGGGTCTTATTCGGAATAGGCCTTGCAAGGGTTGATCAATGAAGTTGAGCACTCAATCTGTGCATCAGGTGTAGAACCTGGCTTTAAAAAATGGATGCACGAGTGCTGCCAGCATTGCTTTAAAGGTTGCAGAAGTAGAAGGTCAGCTTGTCAGTGCTCAGACCATACGCCGCACACTGCAACAAGTCGGTTTGCATAGGTGTCGTCCCAGAAGGAAGCCTCATCTGAAGCTGGCTCACAAGAAAGCCCACAAACAGTTTGCTGAAGACAACCTGTTTAAGAGCATGAATTACTGGAACCATGTCCTGTGGTCTAATGAGACTATAAGATAAACTTTTTTGGCTTAGATGGTGAGGAGTACCAAGAAAATTGTGTCTTGCCTACAGTCAAGCATGCTGGTGTTAGCATCATGGTCTGGGGCTGCATGAGTGCTGCTGGTTCTGGGGAGCTGCAGTTCATTGAGGGAAACATGGACTCCATTATGTACTGTACAGTCTGAAGCAGAACATGATGCCTTCCCTCCAGAAACTAGGCCAAACAGCAGTTTTCCAACATGATGACCCCAAACACACTACCAAGATGACAACTGCCTTGCTGAGGAAGCTGAAGCTGAAGGTGATGGGGTGGCTAGTTTGTTACTAGTTCTAAAGTGACGTTTTTGATTTACATGTAGTAAAGGAGGCTTGGGCTCAGCTGTTCTGCACAAAAGAGGGTTTTTAGGGCATGTTCACACTTGTCATTTTTGGTACGATTAAAACTAACTCTGGTGCAATTGCTCTGTTAGTGCGGTTCATTTTAGTAAGTGTGAACGCTGGCATCCGAACCCTGGTGCGCGCCAAACAACCGAAATATAAACGCAACACAGACCAAATACTTCTAAACGAACCAAAAGAAGGAAGTAATGACAAGATGCGACACTATACGACATGATATCAGAAAGGGAACAAGAGGTGCATCCAAAACAAAATGAGCAGAGGGAGCAACGTAGAGCAACGAGGAGGTAAAGTGCCTTTTATGAGCTCTTTGTAAGTTCACAGGTGGTGAAAATAAAATCATATGCACACAACACAACAAACAGTCCAGCAGAAGGCATTAGGTGTATTCGACTTAAAGCGGCAATCAGCAGACCAATCAGTAAATGGGTACTTTGATGTAATACACCCACAGTGCTGCTTTAAAGGAGTAGTTCACTTTCAGAACAAAAAATTTTACAAATAATGTACTCACCCCCTTCTCATCCAAGATTTCATGTCTTTCTTTCTTCAGTCATAAGGATTTTTTTTTGAGTAAAACATTTCAGGATTTCTCTCCATATAATGGACTTCTATGGTGCCCCGAGTTTGAACTTCCAAAACGCAGCTTCAAAGGGCTCTAAATGATCCCAGCCCAGGAAAGAAGGGTCTTATCTAGCGAAACGATGGGTTATTTTCTAAAAACAATTACAATTTATTTACTTTTTAACCTCAAATGCTCATCTTGTCTAGCTTAGCAAAACGAGCGTTTGAGATTAAATAGTATATAAGTTGTAAATAACCGATCATTTTACCAGATAAGAATCTTCTTCCTCGACTAGGATCATTTAGAGCCATTTAAAGCTGCATTTAAACTGCATTTTGGAAGTTCAAACTCAGGGCACCATAGAAGTCCATTATATGGAGAGAAATCCCGAAATGTTTTACTCAAAAAAAAATCCTTATGACTGAAGAAAGAAAGACATGAACATCTTGGATGACAAGGGAGTGAGTACATTATCTGTAAATTTTTGTTCTGAAAGTGAACTATTCCTTTAAGTAAAACACACCTTTTCCTTTTGTTTGGAGTGTTTGGTGAGTTCCGTCACAAAACGTACATCATTCAACCCAACCAATCAGATTGTGAACGTATCACAAACCTTTTTGGTCCAGACCAAATGAATCAAACTACAAGTGTGAACACACCCTTAAAGAAACTCCATTGTTGTTACTTTTTTATTTACACAATTGTGTTGTCAAACTGTTGTATAAATGCAATATCACACAAGTATCAGTGCAACATGGCTGTACATTAGCACAGCTGTGATTTGGTACTGCAAACCTGAAGTTTTGTTTGTTACCACTCACATTTTCATCTGCTTTCACGATTTGTAATTGTTCTGTGCTAAATCTAGTGTGATTAGAAGAAAACGGCAAAATATAATCATGTAGTTTACCCAGATGATTTCTCCGAAGTGATTGCTTTGATCCATTTGGTTTACTCTGCTAATTTACTGATATTCTTTTTCATATCCAGAAATGGTGTAGACTTTGTTGTGTTTTGACAGATGTTGAACACTCGCTCGCCATTAGTGTTTTCACCGTGTCAGAGTTCTAGCTGACCTGCGTTTGCTGATATGAAGCGTAATAGTTCAGTAATTGAGCAGGGGAATTAAATTTTACTTATGCCCAATTATCCACTGAATCTGCTGTCTGCTAAATGAGATTATTGCAATAGCATAAGTCTCTCCCATTGGGTTCCATTAACTTTGATTACTGCAAATTATTTACTTACAGCTCTGGTCCATATTGCACTGATGTGCCATAGAAAAGTCATTTAGCACTTCACACACACTCAATACATTGATGCGGTTACACAATACAGTAAGGTAGTGGACGCACACATACTGGAAAAGGCTGACTGGGAGAAGTAAAGGTTAGGTTTTCTTGAAGATTAAATATAAGATGTGTATGTGCATATCTTACAAGCAGCTCGCCCATCGTACTGAATGTGGGACAAGAAAGAAAAATGTCATTAGAATATGTTTGAGCATACTGTTATGAAATTGTTTAATGTGTTTCATCTTTTAAGCCAGAAACTTAATGCTAGTATGTAAATGCAGATGTGAATGCTTAGCCAATGTATTGCATGTGTATTGTGATGTGTACTCAACCTCAAACCTCAATACTCAAGGGGCCAGTAGAATTTCAGTCAAACGTCATTCAACCAGATGTGTGGTTACACAAAGCTAGTTGAACAAATACTGGGTTTTCAGAGTAGGTTGACAAATGTAGAGTTGATAAAACCAAACAAATCCATCCTGGTTTGGTTCAGGGTCAGGAAGTTCAAAATGCTTGCTATAAACTTTTATAACTCAGGGTTTGATCCAGAGTTTTTGATTAACTCTGCAGCCAAAAGTTGTTCACAGGAAATATGGAAATATTTCAACAAAAGAGATTCGGTGCCATTCACTTACTGAGGATTAAGAGTTCTGAAAAATATCATGAATTTAAACACATTTAAAAAGCAGGAAAAACACCACTGCTGCCATAAAAGTTAGAGAAAGCAGCTGAAAGAAACTATATTGAAGTGAATTTATTTCATGAATAATTTATGAAGTGCTTAAAGGATTAGTTTACTTTCAGATTAACAATTTCCTGATAATTTACTCACTCCCAAGATGTTCATGTCGTTCTTTCTTCAGCTGAAAACAAATTAAGGTTTTTGAGGAAAATATTCCATTCAAGATTTTTCTCCATATAGTGGACTTCAGTGGAAGCCAAGAAGATGAAGGTTCAAATTGCAGTTTCAATGCAGCTTCAAAGGGCTCTACATGATCCCAGCCAAGGAATGGGATTGAGGAATAAGGGTCTTATCCAGCAAAACGATTGGCTGTTTTCTAAACAAATAAATAATATATATATTTTTTAATATATTATTGATTTTTCATCTTCTCTCAGCTTCACAATTGCTTGTTTTTCACCCATAGACCGCTCTATGGTTTTCATGTTAGTTACACGTCTACACAAAAGCAGGCAAAACCCAAATCTGAAACTGAGCGCAGACATTCAGTGCTATTCATTGTTTGAATAAACATACCTCTGTCACATGTTCCAATACTTTTGGTCACATGAGCAATGGGTGGGTTAAAACAAAAGGTGCTATCTTCCAACTTATGTGTCAGATACGGATGTAAATAAAAGCTGAAATGTTGATCTCTTCTCTCATTTTCATCTTTTGATTACATTTTGAGATCCGTATTTTCACACTGTGGACAACTGAGGGACTGATATGCAACTATGCAAGGTTTAAACACTCACTGATGCTTCAGGAGGAAATGCGGTGCATTAAGAGCCGGGGGGTGAAAACTTTTGAATTTGAGGATCAGAGTAAATTTTACTTATTTCGTCTTCTGGGAAATATAAGTATCTTCTGTCACTTCTGAGGGGCAGTACTAAATGAAAAAATAACATGATATTTAGGCAAAATAAGAAAATGTACAAATCTTCATTATGTTCAAAAGTTTTCACCCCCTGGCTCTTAATGCATTTTGTTTCTATCTGAAGCATCAGTGAGTGTTTGAACCTTCTGTAATAGTTGCATATGAGTCCCTCAGTTGTCCTCAGTGTGAAAAGATGGATCTCAAAATCATACAGTCATTGTTGGAAAGGGTTCAAACACACAGCAATGCTGGAAAACCAAAGAATTTGTGGAACCTGATGGATTTTTCTGAAGAACAGCGGGGAGTTTAACTGTTCAGGACAAACAAGGGACTCATGAACAACAATCACTAAACAATAAATAAATAAATAAATAAACACAGCTGTGAATCATTCAGGTATTGACACAGTATTAAGAATCAAGTGTATGTAAACTTTTTAAACTATTATTTTCTTTTGTGGACATCTTTTATGTGAAATATCTTATTCAGGTCAGTACTAAATAAAAAAATAACATGCATTTTGTATGATTCCTCTTATTTTGGTAAAATAATTACCATTTTGTAGATTCTGCAAGGTGTATGTAAACATTTGACCTCAATTGTGCTTTTCTTGGTGAAAGCAGTGCATAAATTACATGCATTGTTTTTAAATACAACATCAAAAATTACTTGTTCTATTAATTGTGTTATTTTCAGTGGATAAAATTGTGTTTTAGTCAGAATACAATTGACTAGAGGTGTACATTTATTTGCTTAGCCATATTTACTTATGATATTGACCAAAATTGCAAAAGATGCCATAATACGATTATAATTTGATTAGATTTAGGGGCTTGCAACATATTGACACTACAATATTATGTGACTCTTTTCGGTGTTTCTTAGATGTGGAATTTTAAAGGTAAATGACAACTCTTTTCCAACAAATTTGGACTTTTTTCTGATAATTCGGAGATAAAAAGTCTGAACTGTAATATAAAAAGTGATTTTCTTTCTCACAAAGTTTACAACTCACATTTCTCTCCCCAGAATAAACTATATATAAAAAATAAAAGAGCAATTGAAAAGTTATCTTCAATTTATCTTACAATTTAGACTTCTCAAGGTTTACATCTTGCAATTCTGACTGTTTGACTCAGAATTGAGAGTAAATATATACTGGAAATATATATTTCACAGTTGGGTAAAAAGTCCAAATTGTGAGATAAAAAGTCACAATTACCCTTTTTGTTTTTGTTGTTGCTGTTGCATCATTATATCATATTGTAATTGTGTCCATGTGTTACACCCCAACATTCAAAAGGTAAAACATAATCAAAAGTCACATTAAAACATCTACCGATTAAAAAATGTTTACAGTGTTTAAAGATGAGCTTTCAAACACAGTATTGCTTAATGTGAAAGAATGTAATTATTTTGCGGCCTGCATTTCACTTGGCATTCCTACACATGCCATCAGGACTCAGTCCAATCCATGGCAAGAGACACACACAGAGAGAAAAACCCAGCAAAGCAGCCAGCGACTGACAGGAGCCCAGCTGTTTGAAGGCCAGCGTCGCTCCCTTTAATGACAAATGCAAAGCGGAAGGAAAACCTCTAAGGCCTAATTTCGTGACATTGTCCCTCTCCTAATTGAGAAAATTTCTCTGGTTTTGACTCGTTCTCGCCGTGCCAGCTTCCTTGCGCTCGCAGCGAAAAGGAGTGAGCCTAATTTGATTCGGGTTTGTCTTAGGACAACCTTTTTAGATGTTTAATTCAATCCCAATTTTGTGTAATCAGGCAAAAGGCTTCCCCCGAGGTGGAGCGCCGCTACGAGGACCCGCCACTGACAATTTGCAAATGTAATTGGTCCACGTATCTCTCTCTTTCTCCACCCCGTGGTTCCACCACAGGCATTATTAACTAATATCACTTTTGAATGTTTTTCATCTATTTTATCACTCGGCTTTTCAATTGGTACCTCCGCTTACATATCCAGCCTCATCGGATGAGCGCGGGAGAGAAAAATGCCAGCGTCGGGAACATCATCCCGCGTTTACCTCAAGGCAGCTGCGTTGTTATTGTAATATTCATATTTCTCTGGATTTACAGCCGCTGGATATTGAGTACAAAATCCATTATCATTTGCAGTGGCGGTTCTAGACAAATTTTACTAGGGGGGCCAAGAAGGGGCCAGTGTTTAACCAGAGGGGCACATTAAAAAATGACAACAAATGATATTTAAAGATTATAAACTTTATTTTACTTTAAAATCATACAGACATTTTAGGGATGCTCATATTGACCGTTTAACCGTTAACCGACAGTAAGAATTTTAACCGATTATTAAGTTAAACGGTTTAATTTTTTTTTTTTTATACGTTTGCTGCATGGTGAAAGAAAAAATAATGTTTACTCACGGGCGCGTGTCGACACGTGCAGTGCGGCTGTTAAGACATATTTTGATGAGTACGCACCTGCTTTACCTTCTCTTAGTTTGTGTAACTGATGTAGTAGCCTATATGCAGCACGATAGCAATGGCGATATTGGGTTATCAGAGAGTGAATCCGTGAATAAATGTATTCAAATTCTGAATTAATTATAGTCTTAAAAGTGCGCGCTCCCCTTACGCCACTGCGATAATGACATCAACAGAAATGTCTGTGATTGGCTATTGAACGCTGTGAAGTACGTTTATCCACATATGACCAGTGGATGAAAAGACCCCATTGAAATGATTTTTGTGATGTGTTTTTGTCGCGGATCTAAGAGTTAACAGGCAGCGTCCCAGTCTATCCGTACAGCATGTTAACATAAGTAAAAACTAGGTACACTGAGGTATAGGCTGGCCTGCTATATATTTTTATGTCCAACGAGAAGAATAAGAACGGTACCGTTCTTCAAAGTGCATAGAAAGATTCAGTTTGTTTTAGTATTGTCATCTTAATTAGGTAGTTATTTAATTTATAAATATTTAGTTTATAAAATAAACCTTATAAAATTAGGCCTGTTTATATTATTCTTTTTTTTTCATTCTGATTTTCTCTGTTCTCAGAAGCGCAGCTGATGCGCGATAATTTGAGTATATATGAATGCAGTTTTTGTTGTTGCTCTGTATGCTGCTGTTTGCACGTTAAAATAAAACATTTGCTTGTATTTTTTATGTATCATCACAGATAATCGTGCATTCTATTTTTATTTTAAACAAGTTTATTATTCTAATTGTATCAGTTAAGGTTAATGTTCGAATAATGAGCAGCGGTTGTCGGTCAGGAAAATTAGCTGAAATGAGCATCCCTAAAACATTTATTTTGTACAAGAGTGAGTGCAGGTGCAAAAGAGGTAAGGCCATAAAAATGATAAATACAGTACAGGGTACAAATACAGTGTGTCAATTCAATGTGAACAAAACTCCAGGGTACAACAAAGGGTACAACATTTTTGTTTACTGGGGCAAAAAAGGACGCTATGTCCCTTCCTCGTTTCATGATAACTATTAGAAGAAGAAGAAATTTAGGGGCATGCATTGCCTTTCGTTTTTTGCTTAGATATGATTTTCAGATTTTCTATGAAGTTTTTGGTAACACATTACAATAAGGTTCGTCAGTCAACATTAGTTAACTACATTAGTTAACATGAACTAACAATGAACTGCACGTATACAGCATTTATTAATCTTTGTTAATGTTAATTTCAACATTTACTAATACTTTATTAAATTCTTGTTAACATTAGTTCATGCACTGTGAACTAACAATGAACAGCTGTATATTTTTATTAACTAACGTTAACAAAGATTAACAAATACAGTAACAAATGTAAAAGTGTTACCAAGTTTTTAAATATCTCGAGACCAGCCATTTACAAACTTGATTTCATTATCAGTGTGAAAAACAAAAGTAACACGGTTATGTGCAAGAACAACAAGTCACTCACGAGATGAAATTGTTTTGCTTACCTTCCACTCTTGCAACAGGAGAAATAAATCGTAGCTCCTCTATCCAAGAGTAGTTCTAATTGTTGCTGCAGTGTTTGTGTGAGCCGCTCTAATTTACCCATGTAAGTAGAACGATGCGTCGCATTAGTTCCGCTTTTGGCGCTCGTGTGTAAAATCATAATAAATTAATAATTTTTTTTATTTGGTCAGCACGGGGGGGCCACAGGGGTGGCCAAGGACATGTCTACAGAGGCACGGGCCTCCCTTGGCCTCCGTGTAGAACCGCCACTGATCATTTGTATATTTTAATTATGCAAATGAGGCTGCTCAGCTGGCTGGCTGATCCTGCAGGGAAGCCTAACTTCATTTCGGGTGATTACAATTTATCCAGTCGAGTCACTTTAATTGTAACAAGCTAATTACCTTGTTTCATTTAGTTTTAACAATGCCAAAAGAAAAGCGTACCGTGATAGCGCACTCTCTCACCGGGGGCCCTGACAAATCAGGCCCAATAACAAGAGCCAAAGACAGAATGAAATTGGGAAAAGATGAGCCAGATCCAATCCATCTCTTCTTTATGGCTGCGTCCCAATTGTAATACACACTCACTGCTTCAGGAGAGCCGGGGCTAGTTGTCACACTTTACACCGGTGAATATTTTTCAAGGTAGGTTGTTTTGCATCCCAAAGTCTACATTTTCATTATTATTCCATCATTACGTTAACATACGGTTCATTTTGGCAGTCAATAATTACAAAGATATAATGATGTTGAGATTTTAGTTGGAATGATAGAAATTTAAAAACAGCATACAAAACTTAATTGGACTTTTGAGTCAAAACCTCATTACTGAGATTAAATTTAGGATCGAACTGAAGGTTTTGACTACCTCAACTCACTCCTACAAGTGTACAGTCGTGGCCAAAAGTTTTGAGAATTACATAAATATTGGAAATTGGAAAAGTTGCTGCTTAAGTTTTTATAATAGCAATTTGCATATACTCCAGAATGTTATGAAGAGTGATCAGATGAATTGCATAGTCCTCCTTTGCCATGAAAATTAAGTTAATCCCGAAAAAAAACTTTCCACTGCATTTCATTGCTGTCATTAAAGATCATTATGTCAGGCTGATTGGGTTAGAATGGCAGACTTGACATGTTAAAAGGAGGGTGATGCTTGAAATCATTGTTCTTCCATTGTAAACCATGGTGACCTGCAAAGAAACGCGTGCAGCCATCATTGCGTTGCATAAAAATGTCTTCACAGGCAAGGATATTGTGGCTACTAAGATTGCACCTAAATCAACAATTTATAGGATCATCAAGAACTTCAAGGAAAGAGGTTCAATTCTTGTTAAGAAGGCTTCAGGGCGTCCAAGAAAGTCCAGCAAGCGCCAGGATCGTCTCCTAAAGAGGATTCAGCTGCAGGATCGGAGTGCCACCAGTGCAGAGCTTGCTCAGGAATGGCAGCAGGCAGGTGTGAGCGCATCTGCACGCACAGTGAGGCCAAGACTTTTGGACGATGGCCTGGTGTCAAGAAGGGCAGCAAAGAAGCCACTTCTCTCCAAAAAAAAAAAAAACATTAGGGACAGATTGATCTTCTGCAAAAAGTATGGCAAATGGACTGCTGAGGACTGGGGCAAAGTCATATTCTCAGATGAAGCCTCTTTCCGATTGTTTGGGGCATCTGGAAAATGGCTTGTCCGGAGAAGAAAAGGTGAGCGCTACCATCAGTCCTGTGTCATGCCAACAGTAAAGCATCCTGAGACCATTCATGTGTGGGGTTGCTTCTCATCCAAGGGAGTGGGCTCACTCACAATTTTGCCCAAAAACACAGCCATGAATAAAGAATGGTACCAAAACCCCCTCCAACAGCAAACAATCCAGCAACAGTTTGGTGAAGAACAATTCATTTTCCAGCACGATGGAGCACCGTGCCATAAGGCAAAAGTGATAACTAAGTGGCTCGGGGACCAGAACGTTGACATTTTTGGTCCATGGCCTGGAAACTCCCCAGATCTTAATCCCATTGAGAACTTGTGGTCAATCCTCAAGAGGCGGGTGGACAAACAAAAACCCACTAATTCTGACAAACTCCAAGAAGTGATTATGAAAGAATGGGTTGCTATCAGTCAGGATTTGGCCCAGAAGTTGATTGAGAGCATGCCCAGTCGAATTACTGCAAATACTGACTCTTTGCATAAATGTCATGTAATTGTCGATAAAAGCCTTTGAAACGTATGAAGTGTTTGTAATCATATTTCAGTACATCACAGAAACAACTGAAACAAAGATCTAAAAGCAGTTTAGCAGCAAACTTTGTGAAAACTAATATTTGTGTCATTCTCAAAACTTTTGGCCACCACTGTATTTTCCCTACCGCCACTGAGCAGCTCACTCACAATCAATCAATCAATCAATCAATCTTCTCTAGCTTATTTCTTAAGGCGAGACACTGCAGTTGAATAGGGTAAAAAAAAATTAACTAATAGTTATCAACTTACTTACCCAGTTGATTGATTACATTGATAATTGCAAAAAAAAATGTATTACAAGTTTTCTAAAATCTTAGGTTTAAATATGCAAATGAGCCATTGTTTAATGAAATATGCGCTAATTTACATACATTTCTAGTACAAAAATCTAAACACTGGATAAAGTCAGTTTCAAAATTCTTGTTTAAATTTTTTGACATATTAGAGTCAAATGTTTTTACAGAGGGGATTTTGGGTATCTCGTTTTGTCACTCCATAATTCAGAAAAAAACTTAGAACAGACAGAAAACAATGTATTTTTACCATTTTTGGGGGAATAAAATGTTGTATAAAATCAAGCTAATTATATATGAACAAATCCCTCTGTAAAAAACCTTCAGGATATAGACAGGAATAAAACTGTAAAGTTTGTTGTATGTAAGTGCTACTGAAGTAGAGATTTATGGCTCAGTGTAGGAGAAAAAACAAATTTTGTGAAAACAGCCTTTAAAAATATGTCTTGTAATTGACACAAATAGATAAAGTGCTATAAAAGAAATACTTAACAGTGTCTTTTAGGTGTTTTCTTTCCACTAGTCTTTATGAAACACCAAAAAGCCCAAAATCTCAAACTTGACAGGTGCATGAAAAAACTATGTTTTTGTCTCTCTTTTAGATTTAACTTTAAATCTGTTGCATAAAAATGTAGAACTTAGAACTTATATTGAGAACAAAACGTAAGACTGCTAGTTAGTCAGACTAGTTAATACACTGTGGACAATCTTAAAAGAATAGTTCACCCAAACATAAACATTTGATGAAAATGTACTCACCCTCAGGCCATCCAAGATGTAGATGAGTTTGTTTCTTCATCAGATTTGGAGAAATGTAGCATTACATCAGTTGTTCACCAATGGATCCTTTGCAGTGAATGGGTGCCATCAAAATGAGAGTCCAAACAGCTGATAAAAACATCACAATAATCCACAAGTAATCCACACCACTCCAGTACATCTCATGAAGAGAAAAGTTGTGCGTTTGTAAGAAACAATATCCACATTAAAGCATTTTAACATCAAACCTTCACTTTTGGCCAAAATACGAGTCCGTAATTCATAATAACACTTCCTCCAGTGAAAAGGTCCATTTCCCGTTGTCCTCAAACATCAAAATACACCATTACAATTATTTAGAGCTGTTTTGGCCAGTTTTGATTAAGACAAAATTACGTTTTCACTGGTGGAAGCATTATTATGGATTATGAACTCATTTTTTTAGCCAGGAGCAACTGTTTAAAGTTAAAAACACTTTAATAATGGACTTGTTTCTTACAAACACACAGCTTTTGGCTTCATAAGATGTTAACCGATGGACTGGAGTGGTGTGGATGACTTGTGGATTATTGTGATGTTTTTATCAGCTGTTTGGACTCTCATTCTGACGGCACCCATTCACTGCAGAGGATCCACTGGTGAGCAAGTGATGGAATTACACATTTCTCCAAATTTGATAAAAAAAAAATTTCTAAATCACTAATTACATTTGTTCAATTACATTAATCAATCAATCAATAACTTCTCTGCATTTATCCTCTTTTTGTTTCCTAATCTAGTTGTATAATAAACCTTGTTTTAGGGGAAAATAGGTTTGTATATGATCTAAGAGATGATATGCAAATTCACAAACAGACAATAAATACACCCTAATGGAAATAGTTTTACTACCAAAAAAATAAATAAAAATAAACACTATCCACAGTTTAACTATGGTATTTGTAGTATGTTACAAACGGGATGACTGAGAGTGGGGATCCAAATGCAAGGCTTTATTTAGACGAGGTCAGAACAGACAGGGTCGATCACCAGCAAACATCAACAGCAAAGATAATCCAATAGCGTAATCCAAAGAACAAGCGTGGGTCAAAATCCAGGTGAGCAGTCCAAAGGAAACAGGGAAATGAAAACCAGAAACTAGAAAACTACGACTAAGACTAGGGATAAACTGACTATGACTATGACTAGGAAAACAGGGAAAACAAACAGGGAAAAATGCTCAGTAATGTCCACAAATGTAAATCAATACTTCGCAATGAGTGTGTGTGTGAAGCTGGCTTTTATGGTAGACAAACAGGAAGTAACCATAGAGGCAGCAGAGGGAGCAGCAACAGTCAGTGGGGGTAAGGGCTCCCTCTGCTGGCCTGGCGTAACATAGCCCCCCCCCAAGGAGCGGCTTCCAGACGCTCCAAAAAACAACAGGAGGAAACAGTCCAGGGGAGCGGTGGGGGGGCCAGGAGACTGAGGCAGAACAGGTGGGGCAAAGGCCCTCCAGAGCAGGGCAGGAGATTCAGGAGCCCTCCAGGGCAGGGCTGGAGGCAGAGCAGTCCTTTGAGGTGGAGCAAGAGTCTTAGGAGCCCTCCAGGGCGGAGCAGGAGGCTTAGCGACCCTCTGGGGCAGAGCAGGAAGCGTAGAAGCCCTCCGGGGCGAAGCCGAAGGCGGAGCAAGGGGTTTAGGAGCCCTCCAGGGCGGAGCAGGAGGCGGAGCGGCCCTCCAGGGCAGAGCAGGAGGCGCAGGAGCCCTCCAGGGCGGAGCAGGAGGCGCAGGAACCCTCCAGGGCGGAGCAGGAGGCGCAGGAGCCCTCCAGGGCGGACCAGGAGGCGCAGGAGCCCTCCAGGGCGGAGCAGGAGGCGCAGGAGCCCTCCAGGGCGGAGCAGGAGGCGCAGGAGCCCTCCAGGACGGAACAGGAGGCGCAGGAGCCCTCCAGGGCGGAACAGGAGGCGCAGGAGTCCTCCAGGGCGGAACAGGAGGCGTAGAAGCCCTCCAGGGCGGAACAGGAGGCGTAGAAGCCCTCCAGGGCGGAACAGGTGGCCGCATCATGGACTGGGACCTGGGGAGAACAGGGATAGAGGAGGCAGACAGAGCAAGGAGAGAAGTAGAGAGTTCATGGGAGAACGTGGCCTCCATAGCCGTGACCAGGCAGACGAGAACTTCAGGACCGACTTTCGGGGCAGTTCCTGGGCAGACAGAGACTTCTGGAACGGCCCCAAACGCCAAGACAGAGATGACAGGGAACCTAGGCGGTGCAGGCAGAGCAGGGAGTCTTGGCGGGGCAGACAGAGCAAGGAACCTTGGCGGAGCAGACAGGGCAGGGAATTTTGGCGGCGCTGGCAGAGCAGGGAGCACTGGCGATGCGGGCAGAGCGTGAAGCCTTGGCTGAGCGGGCAGAGCGTGAAGCCTTGGCGGAGCGGGCAGAGCGTGAAGCCTTGGCGGAGCGGGCAGAGCGTGAAGCCTTGGCGGAGCGGACAGAGCGTGAAGCCTTGGCGGAGCGGGCAGAGCGTGAAGCCTTGGCGGAGCGGGCAGAGCGTGAAGCCTTGGCGGTGCTGGCAGAGCGTGAAGCCTTGGCGGAGCGGGCAGGGCGTGAAGCCTTGGCGGAGCGGGCAGAGCGAGAAGCCTTGGCGGTGCTGGCAGAGCGTGAAGCCTTGGCTGAGCGGGCAGAGCGTGAAGTTCCGCTATGGACGCCACCTCCGAAGGAGGTATAGGCGCAGCGGACATGCGTGCAGAAGAGCTCTCCAGAACAAACTTGTGGGCAGACTCATGGGCAGAAGAGGCCACTGGGGCACAGTGTGCAGCCCACACACTCAAAATGGCGATAGCCATAACAGGTAGCACAGTTGGCGGAGGAATGCCCTCCGGGTCATTTGGCGTGGGGCTTGGGAGCGTTGGCTCTGTGGGACTTGGGAGCGTTGGCTCTGCATGGCTTGGCAGCGTTGGCTCTGCATGGCTTGGGAGCGTTGGCTCTGCATGGCTTGGGAGCATTGGCTCTGCATGGCTTGGGAGCGTTGGCTCTGCATGGCTTGGGAGCGTTGGCTCTGCATGGCTTGGGAGCGTTGGCTCTGCATGGCTTAGGTGCGTTGGCTCTGCATGGCTTGGGAGCGTTGGCTCTGTATGGCTTGGGAGCGTTGGCTCTGTATGGCTTGAGAGTGAAGGCTCTGGATGCTCAGGGGAGATGTGACTTGGCAGTGAAGGAGTAGCTATGACCTGACTCTTCATGACAGGAGCAGCAGTGACTTGATTTGGCGTGAGAGGGACAGCTGTGGCTTGGCTTGGCTCGGAGGGAACAGCTGCTTGACTTGGCCTGACAGGAACAGCAGCTGTATCTTGACTTGTCCTGGCAGGAACAGTGACTGTGACGTGACTCGACTCGGCAGGGACAGCAGCTGTAACTTGATTTGGCGTGACAGGGACAGCTGTGGTTTGGCCTGGCTCGGAGGGAACAGCTGCTTGACTTGGCTCTGAAGAAACGACTGCTGCGACATGATTTGGCCTGACAGGAACAGCAGCTGTATCTTGACTTGTCCTGGCAGGGACAGTGATTGTGACGTGACTTGACTTGGTAGGAACGGCAGCTGGTGCAGGTTCGAGAGAAGCAGATATGACGTTCACAGGCAATGGCTTGGTTGACGTGGCGTGAGCAGACGCTGGCTTGGTTGACGTGGCGCTAGCAGATGCTGGCTCGGCTGACAGTAAGGGACCAGCTGAACGAGCCGACCGCAGTGGTGGGTCCTCCAAGCTAGACATTAGTCTCTGATACGTCCTGGAAGGGTGTGAGTCTGGCGCTGTAGCCACCCTGTTAATAACAGACTCAGGTATGGCGGCCATCTTGCGTACAGGTTCAGGCGTGGCGGCATTTTGTGTGCAAGCACGGGCGTGGCGGTCATCTTGGGTGCAGGCTCTGGCGTGGCGGCCATCTTTGCAGCAGGCTCT
The DNA here is from genome assembly GCF_049309525.1 of Garra rufa. Lineage (NCBI taxonomy): Eukaryota > Metazoa > Chordata > Actinopteri > Cypriniformes > Cyprinidae > Garra > Garra rufa. The sequence goes on from NC_133383.1 coordinate 27,727,116, forward strand.
GGCGTGGCGGCCATCTTTGCAGCAGGCTCTGGTGTGGCGGCCATCTTTGCAGCAGGCTCTGGCGTGGCGGCCATCTTTGCAGCAGGCTCTGGCGTGGCGGCCATCTTAGCAGCAGGCTCTGGCGTGGCGGGCATCTTCGCAGCAGGCTCTGGCGTGGTGGCCATTCTGACCGGGAACTCAGGAACGGGAGCCATCTTATGAACGTGCTTTGGAACGGCGGCCATCTTGTGAGCAGGGTCTGGAAGAGCGGCCATTTTGCGAACAGGATCAGGAAGGGCGGCCATCTTGGGTGCAGACTCAGGAAAGGCGGCCATCTTATGAGCTGACTCGGGAAGGACAGCCATCTTGGAAACAGGCTTTGGGACAGCGGCCATCTTGTGAACTGGCTTGGGGGTGGCAGCCATCTTGTGAACCGGCTTGGGAATGGCGGCCATCTTGTGATCGGGTCTTGGGGTGGCAGCCATCTTGTGAGATAAGTCAGACGTGGTAGATTTCTTGTGAGCTGGGTCCAATCGGGTGACCATCTTGAATGCGGACTCAGGAAGGATGGTCATTCCGAAAGCTGATTCGGGAAAGGCGGCCATTTTGTGAACGGGCTCCTGAAAGGCAGACATCTTGTGCTTGGGCTCGAAGCTAGCAGACCTCTTGTGCTGTGGCTCGAAGCTAGCAGACATCTTGTGCTGTGGCTCGAAGCTAGCAGACATCTTGTGCTGTGGCTCGAAGCTAGCAGACATCTTGCGCTGTGGCTTTGGGCTAGCAGACATCTTGTGCTGTGGTTCTGAGCTAACAGACATCCTGTGCTGAGGCCCTTCTAGTACTCCCACAGTGAACGGAGATCCACAATGCGACAACACAAAGTCAATAAACTGTGCGAGGGTCCAACTAGGGTCCTCATCGGGTAAATTGTAACCGATATCTGTGTCCAACCCACTCAAAAACACTCCTTCATTAAGGTCTCATCGTAAGGTGCCAGATAACAATAAGCAATGAAATCCCTCACATAATGCTCGATGGGACGGCCATTTTGAAAGATGGAGCAGAGCAGACTTACGGGGTTGGACAAACTTCCTGTTGAATCCATTCTTGATGGTTGTTCTGCTGGTGGTGAATAAAGCCGCTGGATCCGGGTGTGGCGAAGTATTCTGTTACAAACGGGATGACTGAGAGTGGGGATCCAAATGCAAGGCTTTATTTAGACGAGGTCAGAACAGACAGGGTCGATCACCAGCAAACATCAACAGCAAAGATAATCCAATAGCGTAATCCAAAGAACAAGCGTGGGTCAAAATCCAGGTGAGCAGTCCAAAGGAAACAGGGAAATGAAAACCAGAAACTAGAAAACTACGACTAAGACTAGGGATAAACTGACTATGACTATGACTAGGAAAACAGGGAAAACAAACAGGGAAAAATGCTCAGTAATGTCCACAAATGTAAATCAATACTTCGCAATGAGTGTGTGTGTGAAGCTGGCTTTTATGGTAGACAAACAGGAAGTAACCATAGAGGCAGCAGAGGGAGCAGCAACAGTCAGTGGGGGTAAGGGCTCCCTCTGCTGGCCTGGCGTAACAGTATAACTGTGGTTATACAAATGGTAATCAAAAAATATATATAAATAAAATAAATAAATAAATAAATAAATAAAACTTTTACTTTTTCTTTTAATTTTAATTTTAATTTTAATTTTAATTAACCATGGTAAATCTGGGATTTTTGTTTTGTTTTTGTTTGTTTGTTTGTTTGTTTGTTTGTTTGTTTGTTTGTTTGTTTGTTTATACCTGATTTTTTTTAAAGAAAGAAAGAAAAAATATTATGCAAAATTTTAAAAAAATAATTTGTTCTCTTTAAGTTTGGTCATAACTTCAATGAACTGTCAACTGTTGTATAAAAATTGTGTTTTGTGTTACACTGTTTTGTGTTACAAATTATGTAGGAAAAGTAATAGATTAATTTATGACAAGAGTGCACCTTAAAAAAAACACACAAAAAACTCTGTTTGTAACCTTTTTCCCTATCACGCTTTAGAAATGATAGGAAATGATATATCAGTTAAAAACTTAAAATCTCAAAATTCATTGTTTGAAAACCATTTTAAAATCAGACATTGTATTACCATGGAAATGCACAACAAAATCATATTACAAAATGTTTTCGTTCATGAATGATAAAAATTTAAGTTTGGATAGTGCATTTTTAACATCTATGTTCAAAAATGGGAGTGACAGTTAATGGGTTACTACACTGCGCACAGTCTTTCAAGAATAGTTCACACAAAAACGAAATTTCACTCATCCTCAGGCCATCTAAGATGTAGATGAGCTTCTTTATGGGAACAGATTTGGAGATATGTAACATAACTTGACCCTCTGTAGTGAATGGGTACAGTCAGAATAAGAGCTCAAACTGCTGATAAAAACATCACAATAATCCACAAGTAATCACTCCAGTCCATCAATTAATGTCTGGAGAAGAGAAAAGCTTTGCCTTTGTAAGAAACAAACCCATCATTAAGACTTTTTAACATCAAACCATCATTTCTGTACAAACTTTGAGTCCATAATAACACTTTCTCTATCTCCTGTTGTCCTCTCACATCAAAATACACCAACATATTTGTTTAGGGCTGTTTTAGACTGCACATTTCTCTCCTGATTTAGACTCATATTTTAGCTGGAAGCAAGTTTGTTTTTAACAAACACACAGCTTTTGGCTTCATAAGATGTTAATTGATGGACTGGAGTGGTGTGGATGACTTGTGGATTATTGTGATGGTTTTATCAGCTGTTGGGACTCTCATTCTGATGGCACCCATTCACTCCAGAGGATCCATTGGTGAGCAAGTGATGGAATGACACATTTCTCCAAATTTGATGAAAAAAACAGACTTTCTAAGTCAGTAATCACATTTGTTCATGTCAGATAGAATGTTTCTGTCATTAAAAAAAGAAGGACTTACTCAAATTGTTTTGCTGATGATGTTTTTGCAATTCTGAAATGAATGTATTTGGGTCAAAGACGAAAAGCATCAAAACAATAAGTGTAATACTGCTTTAAATTGTTGTTTTTCCCAAAAAAAATATTAAAAAGTTTTCTGTTTATTTTAGTTGCATTTTTGTTTTAGTTTTTCTAAGCAAAAAATAAATATCATACACTTTTCCCTAATTTACAGAAGACACCCAATAAATGTCATTCAGTGTAATAGTCAGGCATATTTACTATTTACTAAAATCAAATTATGACATATTAAAAGACGAATTTGTCACACCCCCGGACTTTCATGTTGATTTCTCCCATCAATTCCCCCTGCAGATCTTAGTGTTTTGGTTTCTCCCTCATTGTCTCCACCTGGATGTGTAATCTGTGTATTTAGTGTGTGTGTTTTCCCCTCAATGCTGTCGGTCTTTGATGTTACCACTCCGTGTTCCTGTGTCTGCCTGTCTCCCATTGGATTTATTATATACTCTTACTTTTTATTACGTCGTTGTTCGTGTGTTCCTGCCTAAACCGTGACAGAAAGACAGACCGAAACAGTTATTTTTGTTCACCTCCGTTTTGTTTCCCGTTCGTTTTTTCCAGTCTTTTTGTTGGATGCCTTTCTCTGTCCAGAATTCATCCTTCTTCGGCTGAAGCAGGGGGAATTACCGCTCGAGGGCTACATGTTGATGTTCCAACTCGTATCTAATACCACCAGCTATCCGGACGACGTGCTCTGTGCGTTCTATGACGCAAGCCTCAACGCGTCATGCAGAGCGCCGTCATCCGAGGACGGCCCTCGAGCGGACTTCGCCGCGTTTGTAGAGTGGACACTGGCGAGAAACAAACCCTCGTTTCCCACCCTTTCCCAGGAGAACCTCGTCAGTGTCACTTCAGACCCAGAGCCCAGCCAGCCACCCCGACCCGCGGATTACGAGCCCTTCGTAGACGGGAAGCCCGAGCCCGGAGCGACAGAATTATGGAGCCCCGATGGGGTCAGAACTTCCGACCAGGTGCGAGAGCTGGCCACTACATCTGCGACGGTGGAGTGCTTCGTGGAGCAAGAGAGGGCTGTAGAGAGCCCTGCCCACTGCACCACCACTGGCATGAGCACAACTCTGGGGACTTAATAGACTTTTTCTCTGAGCCACTGGTCTGTCTGGATTTCCCACCCACCCTCCCTCTTCTGTCTATGCCTGAATCTCTGCTGGTTCCGTCCAGCCATCCTGAATCTCCGCTGGTTCCACCCAGCCTTCCAGAGTCCCCGCTGTCTTCTGTCTGTCCCCTTGCTCACCCTCAGCCCACCATCTGTGCGGTGGGTTCGCCGCGGGTCTGCCAGTCTCCATCGGTGTCATGGCTGGAGGATCCCTCACCATCGCCTCCAGCCTCAGAGTCCTGGACTCCGCCTCGGCCCTCCGACCCTGCGGCTCCACCCCGGCTCTCTGCTCCCTCGTCTCCGCCGTCGGCCGTCGGTCCACCAGCTCCACCAGGCTCCGTCGTCCCTCCGGCTCCGCCCTGGTCAGTCGTCGCCCCACCTTCGCCTCTGGACTCTACTCCTCCGGCTGCGCCTCGTCGCTCCGTCCCACCGGCTCTGTGGACCTCCTCCCTCCCGCGGGCACAGCCTCGGTCCTCTGTCGCTCCGGCTCCGCTGGGGACCTCCGGACCTCCATCTCCACCTTGGTCGCCAGAGCCTTGGGTTCCGCCTTGGCCCTCCGGATCCGCGGTGTCGCCCAAGATCATCGGCTTTCCGTCTCCGCTTCGGGCTCTCCCACCACCTGCTCCGCCTCCGTCGGTCGGCCCCATGGAGTCGTCAGCCTTCCCTCCACCATGGCTCCTCCCTCCATCGGCTCCACCGTGGCATTCCATCATGGCTGCGTTCTGGGTCCCACCTGGCTCCTCCTGCTCCAGCCCCCTCCTGTCACCTCCTTGGCTCCTCCCTCCGTCATCACCTCCATGGACTATTCCGTCACCACCCTGGACTCCATCTTGTGCCCTCCTCCCGGGAGTCCGTCCTCCACCAAAGCCCCCTCCTAAGACTTTGTACTGTTTTTTTTTTTTTTTTTTTTTTCTCTTTGTCGGCACGAGGACGTGCCTTCCGGGAGGGGGAGGTAATGTCACACCCCCGGACTTCCATGTTGGTTTCTCCCATCAATTCCCCCCGCCGATCTTAGTGTTTTGGTTTCTCCCTCATTGTCTCCACCTGGATGTGTAATCAGTCTGTGTATTTAGTGTGTGTGTGTTTTCCCCTCAATGCTGTCGGTCTTTGATGTTACCACTCCGTGTTCCTGTGTCTGCCTGTCTCCCATTGGATTTATTATATACTCGTACTTTTTATTATGTCGTTGTTCGTGTGTTCCTGCCTGAATCGTGACAGAATTACTTTAGTAATTCTACATTTTTAAAACTTGCCACTATCCTAGGTTTTTCAGTAAAAATGTTCACTCATTTAAAACACAATAAAATTTTATATGCTCCATTATTCTTTTATATATTGTATTATGTACAAGTCAAAATAAGCATTTTAGAATTTTCACATTAATATTGTGTTACACTGAATGACAATGTAGCATTACTTCAACCAAATTTCAAAACATTAAACAAAAAAAAAACTTATTTTAAACCTTAAAGTAGCTACTATACTTACATTTAATGTGCTTTCTATGGACTTTGGTGACTTTCTATTGATATAGACATCTTGACGTCTTTAACCCATGTATGTATTTATCCTGATCAGCACCATATCTGCTCAGCAGATGGACAGAAACAGTGACACTAAAAGGGTTGCTCTTCCAATCATGTCAATCACTCTAACAATTACCTCGGTGGCTTTATTGATCAAGCACATACTGTAATCTATGTCTAATGTGTTGAATTCTCTATGGGGATCCGTTTTACAGCTCTGATGTCATAGATGACCCAAACAGAGCCTGATTGAGTGGCACCACAATCTTGAGAGCATTTAAAATACAGTCTTTATTGTGGTTTTTATTCTAATATGACTCAATGCATCTGAGTGCGTCGCTGTCCTTGGTGCTGAATAAAACCAAACACTCACAAACCTCACAAAGCTGGTTATAATCTGGAACTTTATATAAAAAAAGAGTTTTAATAGAATATAAAAGCACATTTTTAAGTATAATTACTTTTTTAAGCATTTAGAAAGCAGTACTGTATCCAGTGAGTGTACAGTTGATGTGAATGGCTTATTTCTATCTTCGCCCTGTAACGAGCCACAAAGACACTCATAAGTGAAAAACGTATTTACCTCAGAACTTTTAAACTGTGCTTTTCAAAGTAATTCTGATGGATGTTAAGACAGATTGTCGCGCTGAAAACCAAAGCGCTTTAACCTATTAAGACGTCTGACCCCGTCATTCCCTATCAGAGTGAAAGCATTTTTATGAACAGTTTATGGAAACATCTTCATGATTACAACTTTCTAACCAATCAGAGCGCATGGCATCAGATTACCACAGCAACATCTGGAGGGCCACTAATGTGCTGCATGTGTTTTTCACTGTTAATGTGTCTGTCTGTCCATCCTATTATGTCTAATCTGTCTGTCTGTCTGTCTGTCTGTCTGTCTGTCTGTCTGTCTGTCTGTCTGTCTGTCTGTCTGTCCTTCCATCCATCCATCTTATTATGTTCTGTCTGTCTGTCTGTCTGTCTGTCTGTCTGTTTGTTTGTCAATTATGTCCAATCTTTCTGTCCGTCCATCTATCTGTCTGTCCGTCCATCCGTCGATCTGTCTTATTATGTCCAATCTGTCTGTCTATCTATGCATTTATCTGTCTGTCTGTCTGTCTGTCTGTCTGTCTGTCTGTCTGTCTGTCTGTCTGTCTGTCTGTCTGTCTGTCTGTCCAGCTATCTTTCTGTCTGTCTGTCTGTCTGTCTGTCTGTCTTTCAATTATGTTCAAGCTGTCTGTCTGTCCGTCCATCTGTCTGTCTATCCATCCGTCCATCCATCTTATTATGTCCAATCTGTCTGTCTGTCTGTCTGTCCGTCCGTCCGTCCGTCCGTCCGTCCATCCATCCATCTTATTATGTCCAATCTGTCTGTCTGTCTGTCTGTCTGTCTGTCTGTCTGTCTGTCTGTCTGTCTGTCTGTCTGTCTATCTATCTATCTATCTATCTATCTATCTGTCTGTCTGTCTGTCTGTCTGTCTGTCTGTCTGTCTGTCTGTCTGTCTGTCTGTCTGTCTGTCAATTATGTCCAATCTGTCTGTCCGTCCATTTATTTGTCTGTCTGTCTGTCTGTCTGTCTGTCTGTCTGTCTGTCTGTCTGTCTGTCTGTCTGTCTGTCTATCCGTCCATCTATCCAATTATGTCCAATCTGTCTGTCCGTCCATACATCTGTCTGTCTGTCCATCCGTCTTATTATGTCCAATCTGTCTGTCTGTCTGTCTGTCTGTCTGTCTGTCTGTCTGTCTGTCTGTCTGTCTGTCTGTCTGTCTATCCATCTGTCTGTCTGTCTGTCTGTCTGTCTGTCTGTCTGTCTGTCTGTCTGTCTGTCTGTCTGTCTGTCTGTCTGTCTGTCTGTCTGTCTGTCTGTCTGCCAATTATGTCCAATCTGTCTGTCTGTCTGTCTGTCTGTCTGTCTGTCTGTCTGTCTGTCTGTCTATCTATCTATCTATCTATCTATCTATCTATCTATCTATCTGTCTGTCTGTCTGTCTGTCTGTCTGTCTGTCTGTCTGTCTGTCTGTCTGTCTGTCTGTCAATTATGTCCAATCTGTCTGTCTGTCTGTCTGTCTGTCTGTCTGTCTGTCTGTCTGTCTGTCTGTCCGTCCGTCCGTCCATCTATCTGTCTGTCTGTCCATCTATCTGTCTTATTATGTCCAATCTGTCTGTCTGTCTATCTATCCATTTATCTGTCCGTCTGTCAATTATGTCCAGTTATGTCCAGTTTGTCCTGTCAAGAGCCACAAGGACACTCACAAGTGAAAAACATATTTACCTCAGAACTTTTAAACTGTGCTTTTCAAAGTAATTCTGCTGGATGTTAAGACAGATTGTCGTGCTGAAAACCAAAGCGCTTTAACCTATTAAGACGTCTGACCCTGTCATTCCCTATCAGAGTGAAAGCATTTTTATTAACAGTTTACGGAAACATCTTCATGATTACAACTTTCTGACCAATCAGAGTGCATGGCATCAGATTACCACAGCAACATCTGGAGGGCCACTAATGTGCTGCATATGTTTTTCACTGTTAATGTGTAAACATGTTGTTTTTTTTCTTTCTCCAGCACACTTTCACTTAAGAATGATAGACTGAGCTTTTCCACTCTTTAGCAAGAGTTCAGTAATCCGTATGGATAAATCACCGGGGTCAGCCGCTAACCAAAGCACTAGTGATGACATTAAAATGCCCATGAGCTCTTAAAAAATAAAGCAGCTGTCAATTTAGCAGTTTCTCATGAAGTGTGCATAGCAACAAGCATGATCATTGAGATGTGCAAAAACAGTAACATATTTACAAAAAGGCAAATATGACATGAGCCCATATTAGTGTGTGTCTATATGTAGGCACAATGTATAAATGTAAATATACCTTTCTTAGGTCCCGACTAATAAAATAAAATAAAAAAGTGTTTTTTATGTAGGCACGATTTATATTTGTGTACAAAACCAATATTTGTTATTTAAACAAAAGCTTAAAATAATTGTCTTCTTTAATCAATTTGATGTGTTAATCCATGAACTATCAAATAACAGGCATGTGTGATGTGCACATGTAAACATTTTTTACATCATCATTAAACACATAACAGATTTAGGTGTATTATTTAGAGATATATTTCTGATACATGTGTAATCTTCTTAATGACAAGAAATATGAAAAACAATTTAGCATTGGTTGTCTCCTCACATGACAGCAGCTTGTTTGTGTGAATATCAAAAACAACAGTGTCTTTGTGAGTGTCATGGTTTTAATCCTTGGTGTCAGCAGTGATGGGTATTATGTGCTGATATGTCGCTATGCTTCTTCAGTCACTGAATGTTTTCCATGTGGTGAGCAGCAGTTCAGGCCACTGTATCAAATCACATTAAAGCCAGATTAATTTCATGTGTTTGTTATTGTATCTGTTTACAGCTAATGACAGTGTTTATTTAAACAGCACAGACATGCTCTGATGTTTGTTCTATAAATAATTAGATGTGCTAATGACTGTTTTTGATTACCAAACACAACACTGTTTTATTAAAAACTGTCTGTCTGTCTGTCTGTCTGTCTGTCTGTCTGTCTGTCTGTCTGTCCATCCATCTATCTGTCTATCCAATTATGTCCAATCTATCTATCTATCTATCTATCTATCTATCTATCTATCTATCTATCTATCTATCTATCTATCTATCTATCTATCTATCTGTCTGTCTGTCTGTCTGTCTGTCTGTCTGTCTGTCTGTCTGTCTGTCTGTCTGTCTTTCTTTCTTTCTTTCTTTCTTTCTTTCTGTCCGTCCGTCCGTCCGTCCGTCCGTCCGTCCGTCCATCCATCCATCCGTCTATCCAATTATGTAAAATTATGTCCAATCTGTCTGTCTGTCTGTATGTCCATCTGTCTGTCTGTCTGTCCGTCCATCTGTCTATACAATTATGTCCAATCTGTCTATATGTCTTTCTGTCCGTTCATCCGTCCATCCATCCTATTACGTCTAATCTGTCTGTCTGTCTGTCTGTCTGTCTGTCTGTCTGTCTGTCTGTCTGTCTGTCTGTCTGTCTGTCTGTTTGTCCGACCGTCCGTCTGTCCATCCATCCATCCATCCGTCTGTCCGTCTGTCCACCCATCTGTCTATTCATTAATGTTCAATCTATCTAGTTGTCTTTCCATATCTGTCTGTCTGTCCATCCGTCCGTCCGTCCGTCCTATTATGTATAATATGTCTATACATTATGTCTCCATCTGTCTATACAATTATGTCCAATCTATCTATCTATCTATCTATCTATCTATCTATCTATCTATCTATCTATCTATCTATCTATCTATCTATCTGTCTGTCTGTCTGTCTGTCTGTCTGTCTGTCTGTCTGTCTGTCTGTCTGTCTGTCCATCTTTCTATCTATCCAACTATGTCCAATCTGTCTGTCTGTCTATCTATCTGTCCGTCTGTCCATCCATCCATCTGTCCATCCATCCGTCTATCCAATTATGTCCAATCTATCTGTCTGTCTGTCTGTCTATCCATCTTCATCCATCTGTCATCCGTCCATCAATTGTGTATATTTATATATAAATATATAAATATATTTGTTTGTCTGTCTGTCTGTCTGTCTGTCTGTCTGTCCATCCATCCGTCCTATTATGTCCAATCTGTCTGTCTGTCTGTCTGTCTGTCTGTCTATCTATCCGTCCGTCTGTCCATCCATCCATCCGTCTATCCAATTATGTCCAATCTATCTGTCTGTCTGTCTGTCTGTCTGTCTATCCATCTTCATCCATCTGTCATCCGTCCATCAATTATGTCCAATATGTTTGTTTGTCTGTCTGTCTGTCTGTCTGTCTGTCTGTCTGTCTGTCTGTCTGTCTGTCTGTCTGTCTGTCTGTCTGTCTGTCTGTCTGTCTGTCTGTCCATCCATCTATCCAATTATTTCCAATCTATTTATCTATCTATATGTCTGTCTGTCTATCTATCTATCTGTCTGTCTGTATATGTGTCCTTTTATTTTGTAGATCAGTATAACTGCTTGTATCAAAACAGTTAGGTAAATGCACCACCATGATTGTGAATGTTCTTATGTTCTTTCTTTCTTTCTTTCTTTCTTTCTTTCTTTCTTTCTTTCTTTCTTTCTTTCTTTCTTTCTTTCTTTCTTTCTTTCTTTCTTTCAGTCACTGACCTTCTAAATATAATGGATGGGGACCAGTGAGAAGGTCAGTTACAACATATTCCTGTTTTGAAAAACAACCCTGTTTTCTCTCTCCAAAGTGTTTGATTTGTTATTCTCAGTGAACAATGATCTGCGATCTAATCTCTGCTCCCATATTTGCCACTATATGTTTCCCTGGATTAAAACTGGATTAGAGGATTACACAATTAATACGACTCAAAAGAGCAAAGGCATTCTGACGTAAGTCATTCTTTCTAAATAATATCAGTACACAACCATTCAAACATTTGAGGATGGAAAGATTATGTTACTTTCGAAAATATAATGATCCTCAAATGATCAAAACTGACATCCAGCCAAACGATACTATGTCAGTATGCTAATTCACGACAGGACCAATCGATTCTGGACGTCCTGTCTCCTCAGCCTCATCTTTGCTCAGATTACTCAACTAACGCCAAACTTGCTTTGCCCAAACAATGGTGATTAAGCAACAGATTAAACCTCCTCATAAATAATGAAGGGCCGCGTTTTCAACACGCTTCCTGTTCACTTCCACTAATAGCCGCATTAAAAGCTCTTTACAAGTCAGTGGTGAGAGGAAGAGAAAAAAGAGCACTTAACGAGTCGGAGAGAGACAGGCCGGGATCGGGCCCATTCACATGCTGCAGGCCTGGCTGAGAGTGATGCCAGCTGATCAATGAGTCAATGAGGTCCTTAAAGGAAGCCTGTCCTAGACTGCTGGAAAGAGCTAATGATGAAGGCAATAAAAGGCCTGGCTCTCAACCGGCATAGTAATTAAGGAAGTGGAGGTTAGGAGGTTTTGCTTAACTGATTCACCCTGTGCCAATTTTTTTATGACCTTTGCATCCTTTCACTGTCCGGACAGAGTTCAGTGACAACAGTTCAACGCAGAATATGATTCAGCACACAATACGTTTGGTTCGATTCTGTTGTAACTGTAAAATGTATGGAAAGACTGAAGGACACCGTGACATGAGGCAAGTTGTAGGCTACCACCACCAATTTATCCAAGAATAGATGTCTTATAAGATAGATTTACAGGACAAAAATGGATTTAGAGTTGAAAAGTATAATTATAATCATAATCATAATTTTTAATGAATGCAAAATTAAGTTAAGGATAAAGACAGTAAGGATTATTGACTATATGCAGCTGTTACATTACGTTATTTCAATTGACAAAGCCTTAGTATTAAGGTTGATTCAGTAAGATTATATATATATATATATATATATATATATATATATATATATATATATATATATATATAATTATTATTATTTTTTTTTACTTTAATCAAACTCAATTTGATTAAAGTTAATTGCATTAACTTTGTTGTCACATCAAGAATATTTTATATATTTTTTAATTACTTTTATGACCTTTAACCTTTGAATTACACTTTTTTTCATATATCAGAATTGGTGAAAATGTATTATCTATTTAAAAGCTTATACATAATACATAATACAACCATTATAATGTTGTAGATGCTTTAAAGCTGTACAACATCAGCATCTATACCATCTACAGTTGAGGTCGAAAGTTTACATACACATTGCAGAATCTGCAAAATGTTAATTATTTTACAAAAATAAGAGAGATCATACAAAATGCATGTCATATTTATTTAGTACTGACCTGAATAAGATATTTCACATTAAAGACATTTACAAAATTTATAAAAGAATTTATAAAAATGACCCAATTCAAAAGTTTACATACACTTGATTCTTAATACTGTGTTGTAACTTGAATGATCCGCAACTGTTCTTCATGTCCCACAAATTCTTTGGTTTTCCAGCATTTTTGTGTATTTGAACCCTTTCCAACAATGACTGTATGATTTTGAGATCCATCTTCTCACACTGAGGACAACTGAGTGACTCATATGCAACTATTACAGAAGGTTCAAACACTCACTGATGCTCCAGAAGGAAACACAATGCATTAAGAGCCAGGGGGTGAACATTTTTGAACAGAATGAAGATGTGTACATTTTTCTTAGTTTGCCTAAATAATATATTATTTAAGCTACAGCAGATACTTACATGTTTTCCAGAAGACAAAATAAGTTAAATTTACCCTCATCTTCAAAATTCAAAGGTTTTCGACCCTTGCTCTTAATGCATCACGTTCATGAGTCCCTCAGTTGTCCTCAGTGTGAAAAGATGGATCTCAAAATCATACAGTTATTGTTGGAAAGGGTTCAAATACACAAAAATGCTGGAAAAAAAAAACAAAAACAAAGAATTTGCGGGACCTGAAGGATTTTCTTGAAGAACAGCAGGCAGTTTAACTGTTCAGGACAAACAAGGAACTCATGAACAACTCTCACTAAACACAAAAACACACAGTTGTGTGTAACTATTATTTTCTTGTTTGGACTAAATGTAAATGTCTTTTATGTGAAATATCTTATTCAGATCAGTACTAAATGAAAAATAACATGCATTTTCTATGATCCCTTTTGTTTTGGTAAAATAATTAACATTTTGCAGATTCTGCAAGGTGTACACAACTTTTGACCTCAACTGTATAGCAATCTACATCTAGAATATAATATAATTAAATGTATAATCCGTGTTGTTGATTCCAGGCATACACTATAAAAGTTATATCTTTTAAACTTAAAACATTCTTAGCTTCCACAATAAATAAATAAAAATAACATTATTATTTAATATGAATATTTAATGTTAATCAACACGAATGAATCTTCTAAAAGAAGGTTCTCATAGAAAAAACATCTTTGCTTCCTTAAAAAAAACTCTCTCTTAGAGTGAAGAACATTTTAATAATCTTAAAAACATTTTTCCCACTATACAGAATGTTTAGTTCAGTGGAAATGTTCGATATATGATTTTTCACTGAACCGTAGATGCTAATAAAGAACCTTTATTTTTGAGCACAGGTAGAAATATATCATGCATGTAACAAATGCACGTTCTACCTATATACCATGTGATTAAAATTAGGTATATAAGTTAAACACAGTGGCTCTTCTCTGTCTTATTTTATTAAATAGTCTCACTGCAATGTGTCTTAAAAAACTGAGCTCAATTTAAGAATGTAGTTTATTCATTTAATAGTGGGATACAGGAGCTCAGGCTCACCAGACAGTGTAAATTACAGTCATTGGTGTATCTTACTCTGCTTTGCTGAGCAAACCGACACCAATTAATAACCCAGTAAAGGAAGCTGACCGGCAGCTGACCTGTTTGAACCATTTGAACAAGTTTAATTATCATTCATATCTATAGAAGTATTCTTCTCCAGGTTTTAGATATTTTGAGACAGTTTTAAACTGTAAATTTGAATCATTGTGGTGAATCCAGTCCTTTCTGTCTTATAAATTCATAAGTTGGATTTTCAGTAGCGCTTACACACACCAAACTTTTTTATTCCTGTCTATATCCTTAAGATTTTTGCTTGATTTTATATAACATTTTATTCCCCAAAAATGGTAAAAAGAATACATGGTTTTCTGTCTGTTTTAAGTTTTTTTTAATTATGGAGTGACAAAATGAGATACCCAAAATCCCCTCAGTAAAAAGTTTTTAATTCTAATATGTCAAAGAATTTTGAAGAATTTTGAAACTGACCTCATCCAGTGTTTAGATTTTTGTACTAGAAATGTATGCAAATATTTAAAAAAAAATATGCATATTTAAACCTAACATTTTAGAAAACTTGTAATACAAAAAAAGGTTGTAATTATCAATGTAATCAATCAACTGGGTAAGCAAGGTGATAACTATTAGTTAATATTTTTACCCTATTCACCTGCAGTGTCTCGCTTATTAAAGAGTGACAACTACTCTTTAATAAAGGTGCTTCGCACTGCCATAGAAGAACCTTTTTTGTTTAAAAGGTTCCATAAAAACCTTTAACATCTGAAGAACCATTCTTTTTCACAAACGTTTCTTTGTGGCAAAAGATTATAAAGAGATAAGAAAGAGAATGGTTCTTTGTGGAACCAAAAATGGTTCCTGTGAGTGTCTGCATATACTAAAATAAAAATAAAAAAAAATAAAACATTCTTCATGACAAAAGGAATCAACTTTTCAGATCTCACTGACAATGGCATGCGTTTTCAGATTACCAAGATTACTTGATAGAGATACTTTCCTTCACAACTTTCATACAGCAAAAGATCAAACACGATATGCCATTATCCATGTTCTCATCCTGTAAAGAGCCCCACCTCTTTGAGATTCTTTGGGATGTGAAGTTCAATGACAGCACCGGCTGCAATGAGCACATTTCTCAAGCGCGTCTCCAGAGCAGGAGAGCGATGCACAGCAGATGCCTTTATATTTGCTTTCACTCTTCGCGCGGTTGACTCAGAGTGATTCAACAGAGCACGACAGCATCAGTTCACTGTCAGCCACGGAGCTGTATCTCTAAAGCTTGTACTTGGAATATCTTACAAAAGACGAGAAACGCGCGAAGCTTCATCTCGAGGAGCAGCGAGGCACGCCGCTATCGCGTGGTGCGTGAGGTAAGAGCTTCAGCTTTTTGAAGGTGTTTTTAAAGTTTGCAAAATTGTGTCAGATATAAAATAACGTCTTTAATGACTGGATAGTCGCGTTTGTGTTTTATATAAGCCTTCGTTTAATTTATTATTCGTTCGTTTGATGAAAAAACGTACAACAGGCGTTTGCTATTTTCAATCTTCTGGGTGTTTATTCATGCTTGGGTTTGAACGTAAATGTCTGTCAGAATAATCTCGAAATTAGTTTTAAACAATTTAAAAACAAGTTCTTTTCGTCTCACGTGTTATTTTGAAAGTTCCCGAATGTTTATCGTTTTGTAACAAACTATTTTCGTGAGTGTCACAATAATTGGTCGTTTTCAGGTTTTTAGATTGAATATAATCTGTGAAAAACTTGAAGGTTAAAACTTGAATCGCTTTTGATTTGACTTAAACATTTAAAACGTAAATTATATCTTAATGTTTACATTTTTTAAACGATTACACTCTTAAAAATATTGGTGCTTTAAAAGGTTCACAGCGATGCCATAGAAGAACAAATTTTGGTTTCACAAAGAACCATTTAGTCAAAGGTTCTTTAAAGAACCACCTTTTTATAATCTTTCGCCAACAGAACGGTTCTTCAGATGTTAAAGGTTCTTTAAGGAGCCATTTAGACAAAAAGCGTTCTTCTATGGCATTGTGAAACTCCTTTATTTTTAAGAGTGTAATAGATAAATATCAATTGTAAGATGTTCAACTATCTACTATTATGCTTTATAATAATATAAAACCAGCTTTCTTGTTTTGTCGTGCATTTATTTGTCGGAACCCGTTTTTAAAACGAAAATGTCTTATTAAAAACAAAACTCACCCAATTAATTTTGATAAATAAGGCCCGTGTATTTTACCTACATCCTTTAGTATTTAAAAAATGGGAGGAGCTTATAACAGAAAATAACTTTTTTTTATATGTATAACCTAGTTCATTGTTTTAATCTCACAAACAGAAATAGGAATAAATACTATCTTTATTTATTTTTTTCGTCAAGAAGGTCACTAGTGTTACAAAAGATTATTATAATTTCATGAACACGAATGAAGCTATCAATCAAGCTCTTGAGAGGCATGAAGGACACTAAAAATTCTGTAATTTATGACTGTTGGAGGCTAAAATATGTTTCTGACCGTTTCAGGGATTGACTGATGTTGCAGAAAGTAAGCTGAGAAAAGAAAACACGATTCTCCTGAGCTTTGGGAAAGGTATGTGGCATATATAACATACAATGACACAAAACAGCTCAGATATTTAAACACAAAATTTGGTTTATTTTTGATTGCTGAAATTTAATTTGAGGAACGCCTATTTGCATCTCACTCTGCATTAATCACATAAGAAAGAATCTTATTTAACATAAACAGGATCATTCTGTAAATCCTTGTTTTCTGATTATTGCAAATTAATTAAATCATGCATATTTCATAATTCCATAAGTCTGTGTGTGGCACCACACTGTATCGACTTCTAGCCCTATTTACCTGTCTGATGTCTTCTGTATCACTGTTCAATCAAATAATGCATGGAGTCTGATTACCTTACAGTACTAATATATAAATATACGCTGTGCATTACTGGAAGTCAGCATATTGAACTATATGCAGGTAACAATTTCATGCATTTCATGCAATCAAGAGCGAAACATCTATGAAAGCTACCAGATTGTATTTAAATGATATTGCACGGTAAGTCTTCACAGCGGCATTTAGTCTTGCAATTTTCTGATAGACCTCCAGCATTAAATAAGGATTATAATGTAGGACAGTGTACTTAGCCCTATTTAGACCGCAGTGTACTGTGGGACTTTCTGTTCGTGACAATTATAGGTCAGAGAGGAGTCTTTACAACCGGATTCATTTTGTAAACCTGCATGGAAAGTGAAGACAACACAACAGTTTGCCTGAGGTGTATTTGGTTAGATGATGGATTTGCTGCGTAATGTCCTATTCTTGTAGCTATTAAGTTCTGCCTTTTTTTCCTCCTGTATTGACCCTGACAGGTCACATAAGTAATTTTTTAAACGCATGATTAATTTCACAGTAGGGTTAACATACATATAGATGAAGTTCAATGCATCAAGCAGACATGACGTCTGATTTAAGGCCTACATGTTAACTGTTAACTGTTCAATAAACGGTCTAATAAACAAACCTTTGGATAGGCCTAGTTCTTTTTTTTTTTTACTTCACTGCTAAGACATGAACAAAAAACAATACATAACTGTTTAGTATCTGATTTCAATTCAGATAGGAATATACAAACAGCAACCAAAGTTGTATGGGATTTTAATATTACAAGGTAATGTTTATTAAAATTTAAAAGCTAAATTCATCTGAAGTGTATCTATCAAATCATATATATATATTTTTTTAAATTTCTGTAATGGGATGAGAGGTCGTAAGAGGTGCTCTTTGGCTATTGGGAGACAAAAGCCAGCGGGATGGGAACTAAATGAGGTTTAGGGGGCTGCAGATGGGACCCTCTCTTTCCTGTCAATTTGACTTGGCTTTTCAAAACACTTGACCTTTTGTACTAATTCTATTATCACTGCAAAATGAAAACCTCACAATTAAGCCCAATATTCGTTTAATAATTACGTGCAGTGCAATTATAATCTTTAAATGCCGACCTTTCAAAAAATGTTTTTATTTTTCTACCCTGCTACTCGAAAAAAAGGGAATAAAATGGCATTTTTAACATAATAGTAATTTTTCATATTCGGATCAATAGTGCACCTGCTATTATAGAAATGTTATTGATGAGACAGTTTGTCGGACAACGTGTCATCGGCATCAAGCGATTAGTTTTATTCTCACTTGTGGTCGATTCAGTACGTACAGCCCATGTATTACCCCTCATAATGATGAAAAAATGACATACCGACAATTGTCCCCTTTCGCTTGATTTATGAATCCGTCGGAATTGGCTCAATATGACATTTGGACAGTTTCAGTGTGGGGCGATGCAAATGTTCAAAGGCATTAATAAAACCTAAGCTACCTGTTCTTTAGACTTAAAAAAAATGATTATGATTAACGCGTTTAAAGCGTTTCAAAACAATGAATCAAAAGGTAAACGTCTTCACAATTAATTATTATTATTTTACATCATGCTTTTAGTATAAAATATTTAAAATGAGTTTAGGATCGTAATATAGCCTAAACATATATATAAAAAAGCATGACGTGTGATTAATCCATATTATAAATATTGTGGAGAAATGTTTTGGTTTAGACAAGCCTCTATTTTCGCTGTTCTAGCTTAATATTTTAAAGTAACACGTTTTATTTATCAAACAATTTTTTTCTTCTCCATGCTGATATAGCGACTGGTTCTCGGGTCTTTTAGTCTCCCTAATTCAGATTTGAACTCCAGGCGCGCGGCGCTCGCCTAGGCATCACCCTGCGGCTCCTGTCGAGCTTCTCTTTAGTGTGTTTGAGTGGCAGTTAGTGAAACGTCATTGGCTCTTCAGAGGGGCAGAGCCACGCCAATCACTCACAGCGCGCTCCGGCAATAAGAGCCAGTGTGTGAGACGCGCGCTTATTTGCGCGTTCACTACTCTTACTACTGATACCGGACTCGATAAAGGAGTCTGTCGTGATATTGGCCATTTATCGTGCTTGTATTTATAAAGTTCGCGTTCTCGGTGACCGTCTTCGAAAACGAGTTTCTAATTTCTTGTGTGGAATAGGCTGAGACATGAATTGAATTCTGTAGCGTTTGGACATCTCCGACTGAGCGCGGAGGTAAGACAAATACTTAAACTTTTTTATCATCACCGAGTTTGTCTAAACATATCTGTTTTTGTTTAGGTTTAGGCTTTTTAAGTGACTTTTGTTTGGGAGTAAAATAAAATTGTGGAGACATTTCTATTTCTATTTTATGATAAATGTATTATTAGGCTAATATTAACCTATTATATTATACATTATCTAAACACAATAAGCGACGTATGTATTATGTATATATATGTACATATAAAAAATAGTCGGAAAAGATCGTTGAGGCCGACAGAGCATTCAGGAAAATCAGCTTGAACCGTCGCTTTATTTTTATTCCTCACACGTTATTAAATCGATCAAAATATTGTAAAATAATTGCACAGTATTAAAAGCATTAGCTTTTTCTTTTTGCATTTTTTGCACGGAGAGAAAAAATGTTCCAGAGTTTTTTACGGATTAAAATTAATCATTGCATTTTGCTGGTACACTAATTTAGTTCTTTAATTTTGTTAAAGTAATTATAAATTCGTTGCTTTCATTTTCGATCATATTTATTAGCATCTTTATCTTCTCTCTCTCTGTAGAAGGAGAGCGCTTTAATTTCATCATGGTCGTTTTTCCTCGTTCTTTAAAAGAGTTTTTATTTCAGCCGCATCATATTCTGATCTACTAACAACAATATGCGTCTGATGTATGAAAAAAGCTTTGCATTATTTATGCACGTTGGTTAATTCTCATTTTTTGATTTAGTGAAATAAAATTCTGGTTTGCATTTAATAACTATGCCATATGTAATAACTTTTATCGGAGTTATATACACTCTTCTTTATTGGCATCAACGGAGAACCTTGAACATCCATGGAATCTTTCAAATGCAGAAAAGGTTCTCTAGATTTTTAAAATGTTCTTCAAAATGGTTTATTTAGAAATTGTTCACTGAATGTTTTTTGGGGCATCACTGCAAAAACACCCTTTTTGAATCTTTATTTTTAAAAGTGTACTGTGCATAAATTAATTAATATAACCAAACATTTTTATTGCTAAATTAACCTTTTTAAATGTGTTTACAGACGAACATCTCCATTCAGTGGTCTCCAAAGAATGGAAAAGAGTCTTCTGCCTGGACCAAAAGACGTTGTGATGGCCACCCCACCGAGTTCATTTCAGCAGGAGCCGCTCACGCCTCCAAGATCCTCTCTTAAGCCCAACCAAGTTGGGCAGGTCATCCTCTACGGGGTGCCTATTGTCTCGCTGGTGATTGACAGTCAAGAGCGTTTATGCCTGGCTCAGATATCCAACACCCTGCTAAAGAACTACAGCTACAATGAGATCCACAATCGGCGAGTGGCTCTGGGCATCACCTGCGTGCAATGCACCCCAGTCCAGCTCGAGATCCTCCGGCGGGCGGGCGCCATGCCCATTTCCTCCCGCCGCTGTGGCATGATCACCAAACGGGAGGCAGAGCGACTTTGCAAGTCCTTCCTGGGTGAGAATTCTCCACCCAAGCTGCCAGACAACTTTGCGTTCGACGTGATGCATGAATGCGCTTGGGGCTGCCGGGGAAGTTTCATCCCGGCACGCTACAACAGCTCCCGGGCCAAATGCATCAAGTGCTCCTACTGTAATATGTACTTCTCCCCTAACAAATTCATCTTCCACTCGCACCGCACACCCGAGGCCAAGTACACGCAGCCAGACGCCGCCAACTTCAACTCATGGCGTCGACACCTTAAACTGACAGACAAAACGCCACAGGAGGACATGATGTTTGCCTGGGAGGATGTAAAGGCCATGTTCAACGGAGGAAGTCGCAAGAGGGCGCTTCCATCTTCTAACTGCTCGTCTATGGGCTCTGTGAAAGCCGTGAACTCAGTTCTGCCCCATATGATTTCTCCGGAGCTGGCACAGAAGAGAGGCCGGTATGAGGACGATGATGAGTTGGACACCAATAGCCTTACGCCCCGAAAGGCCCCACGCAGTTACCCAGTCATTCCAGTCCCGAGCAAAGGTTTCGGGATGTTGCAGAAGTTCCCAACGACGTCGCTATTCCCCAGCCCCTACACCTTCCCTGCCTTCGGGCTTTGCCCGCAGAAGAAGGACGATACTGAGGCAACCAACGGACAGAAAAACAGCGGCCTCTCAGGGCTCCTTTGGCCCGGCCGCAAGGACGCTTTTTACCCGCCCTTTTGCATGTTCTGGCCTCCAAGGGCAACTGGGGGTATCCCAGTGCCCACTTATCTCCAACCCCAACCTAATGCCCTTTCCTCCCTCACAGAGAGCCCATCCCTCAGACAAGCCTTTTTGGATTTGTCTGAACAGGGCGATGCCAGTTCAGGCTTAGAAACGAACCCGAGATCTGGGCTCTTCGAGAGCGACTGCCCTCCAGTGACCTCCGACCTCCGACCAGCCCCAGAGGGCTGGCTAAAGTTGCTAGACGCTCCCTCGCTGCAAGCCCGCAAGGCCAGTTACCACTCCGCCTTTCGCCCCGTTGTCAAAGACACAGAAAGCATCGCCAAGCTCCACGGCAGCCTGGAGGACTTTGGTCCGGAGAGGCACCTCTCTCCTGGCACCAGCTGCAGTTACCAGAGCGACAGCGGCGAGAGCGACGAGGAGCAGGAAGTGGACGTGGAGACGAAGCAGGATGAGGAACAGGAGGATTTTGCAAGCCGTGCAGCGCAGACGCCCCCGCAGCCATGCGGCCTGCACATACGTGGGCTTCCTGAAAACAGCGTGGGGGATCAGGCCAAAGAACCACCCTCCTTCCCGACGGTTCCCGCTGAGAGCTCAGCAGAGGACAAACCCGGCCTCACTGTCAGTCCGCCCAGCCCCGTTCACGGCTCGCTGGAGGAAAGCGCGGCGTACAGAAATGTAAATATTCCCTCCAGGCACTTTAACTAATTATTTAAATGCGGGCCATTGGCTGGCAGGGTCCATATGCATAACAAGATTGATAGCCTGTGTTCCCAGCAGAAATGAAATATTCAGAGCTCTTTGATCCCTCCTAATAAGCCCAGTCGTGTTTTGTTTAATGGCGACATTATGTTTGCTCCCCTTTGTCACTTCTCCCTATTAGCCCTTTTAATCTTTAACCCTCTGACGCTACATTAACAGACAGAGCGGGAAGAGCGACAGCAATTGGAGCGGGAATTCTTTAGCAATTAGCCTTAGCGCACACACACCGGTGCGTTGATTTATCTAGAGGAACTCGGTAGCACGACAACATCAGAAACATATATAAAATATAACAGCACTGTCATTCTCAAGGCTAATCAATTCTGTGCTTTTGGCTGACTGATATATTTTGTTGCTCTATGTTCAACCTTTGGCCTGGTGTTATGAATCAGTTCTAATCAGACATTGCTGGTGTTTTATGGTTGCAGGCTCACAAGAGCAGAGACGACGGGCTGCCGGCATATGCAAGCAAAAACAAAAGCACCATCTCAGGTGAGAAATGAATGCAAAATATATATGTGACCCTGGACTGCAAAACCAGTCTTAAGTAGCATGGGTATATTTGCAGCAATAGCCAAAAATACATTTTATGGGTCAAATTGATCAATTTTTCTTTTATGCCAAAAATGATTATGTTCCATGAAGATATTTTGTAAATATCCTACTGTAAATGTATTAAAAATGATTGATTAGTAATATGCATGGCTAAGAACGTCATTTGGACAACTTTAAAGGCGTCTTTATCAATATTTAGATTTTTAGCACCTCAGATTCCAGATTTTCAAATAGTTGTATATCATCCAAATGTCGTTCTATCCTAAGAAAAAAAATTACCCTTATCACTGGTTTTGTGGTCTTTATAACATAGTAGTAACATAGTAATATATGTATTATAACATAGTAGTAACATAGTTATATATTTAAGCCAATTATTATCGTAAAAAAAGTGCATGCATTCACATTTGAATTTTGTATTTTTTTTTTTTCAGATGACAACAAAGAGCAAAGCAGCTTTTTCGTCGCAGAGACAGAAACGTCGGCGCCCGAATACTGGCGGGAGAATCCAAGTAAGAACGCACGGCACTTTATATCGGCTTTACATCCGGCACTTACAGCAAGAGGGCCGCGAAATAATTTGCGCGCCCAGCAGAGCCAGCCCATCCCTGCAAGGATATTAGGATTAATCTAAATATAAAAGATACAGGATGGAAGATACTCTCGCCGCACTCTTAAAATGGAGCAGCTCTCTCCACAATGTCATTGGGAAAATGTGTTCTGTAGGGAGCCATAACAGTTCAGCAAGACAATCAGCTCAACGGCAGGAAGGTGACAATCACCATTTGAACAATATCAGACGGAAATAATTGCCTTTTGCTGGGCAAAATCTTCCATTAGAAAGATCATAGCTTATTGCCTTTTATCTGTCAGAAAGACATTAAAAGTGTTTTATGACATCTAAGGCAACATTTATATTATCTAGCCGATAATGATCTCCTCATATAAGGTATAATATATTTGAAAAAATTACATGAAACAAATTAAATGAAACCACCTTTGCCTGATTGCTAAATGTCTCCGAGGGGCTACTGGGAAACGTGATTAGAACTTCTGATTTTCCAAAGAGTCTAACGGCAGTGTCTTAAAGATAGTTCTGTTTCTTGGGAGGGAGGAGAAAAAAAATAATCTAATTTTCCATTTATATAATGCAAACTGCCTTGGCTTTGACTATTCACGGTTAATTGACTGTCAAACGAGGTTGTTATCCTCAGGCACTGTCTGCAAATTTGCTTGTCAAATGAGACAGAGAGAGGAGGAGAGCGAGAACAAGACCGCTTTCCAAATGAGGAACGCCTTGTTCGGCTTAAGGAGGCAAGACGGGAAATGAGAAGAGAGAGAGAGAGAGTGAGAGAGAGAGACGGTCGAATGAGGGGAAGATTATACCAACGTGTTGGATCACTTCATTTGAGCCATTTGCGATATAGACACACAAAAACAGGCGGAGGACGTGCCGAACTCCTAAGGATCGCAATCAGAGCTGTTTCGAATTATTTTCTGATTCAATAGCGCAGTTACATTAATGAAATCAGCTGCTTTTGCAATTTCACAATATTGCAAGGGCTTTTTAATGCACTAATCAGATATTTTGTTAGTGCAGTCAAATATGTTATTTTCATTGTATTATGTTTACAGTAAATATGCAGCAGTACTATATGAGCAAAATAGCATTAGCATTCGCTTTGTAAACGTGCATGTTTGTCTGAAATACCTGTTGTTAGACTGACATCTACTGGTTGCAGGTAGAACAGCATGATATGTGTCAGTCTGTAATAGGAACACAACTCTATGTCTTGCAATGTGTTATAAATCTTCTTTTTCTGCTCAGCAGACCAAAGTCAAGACCCAAACTCTCCCGTTTCGCTCAAAAAGGATGTTGAGAACATGGAAAAAGGTGAGATGACAAGCAAACACTTTTTTAAAGAATATATGTGACCCTGGACCACAAAACCAGTCATAAGGTTAAATTTTACAAAACTGAGATACAGTATATACATCATATGAAAGCTCAATAAATAAGCTTTCTATTTATAAAAGGTTTGTTAGGATAGGACAATATTTGTCTGAGATACAACTATTTGAAAATCTGGAATCTGAGGGTGCAAAAAAAAATCAAAATGCTGAGAAAATCACCTTTAAAGTTGTCCAAATTAAGTTCTTAACAATGCATATTACTAATCAAAAATTACATTTTGATATATTTATAGTAGGAATTTTACAAAAAATCTTCATGGAACGCGATCTTTACTTAATTTCCTAATGAGTTTTGGCGTAAAAGAAAAATCTATAATTTTGACCCATGCAATGTATTTTTGGCTATTGCTACAAATATACCCCAGCGACTTAAGACTGGTTTTGTGGTCCAGGGTCACATATATACACTATTGTTCAAAAGGTTTGCGGTCAGTAGGATTTGTATGTGACCCTAAACTACAAAACCAGTCTTAAGTAGCATAGGTATATTTGTAGAAATAGCCAACAATACATTGTATGGGTTTAATTTGTCGATCATGTGAAGATATTTTGTAAATTTTCTACTGCAAATATATCAAAACTTAATTTCTGATTAGTAATATGCATTGCTAAGAACTTAATTTGGACAACTTTAAAGGCGATTTTCTCAATATTTAGATTTTGCATCAGATTATTTTCAAATAGTTGTATCTCAGACAAATATTGTCCTCTCCTATCAAACCATAGAAAACTTATTTATACATACATTTCAGAAAACTGACCCTTGTGAGTGGTTTTGTGGTCCAATGTCACATATTTGAAAGAAATGCAATGCAAGGATGCATTCATTTGATCAAACGTGATGGTAAAGACATTTATAATGTAACAAAAATGTGATTTTGAAATTTGAACTTTATATTCAACAAAACAGCAGAACTGTTTTCAACACTGATGATAATCAGAAATATTTCTTGAGCAGCAAATCCGAATATTAGAATGATTTCTGAAAGATCATGTGACTGGAGTAATGATGCTGCAAATCCAGCTTTGATCACAGGAATAAATTACACTTTACAAAATATTAACATAGGAACTGGTTATTATAAATAGTAATAATATTTCACATTTCTACTGATTTTACTGTATTTTTAAACAAATAAAGGCAGCCTTGGTGAGCAGATGAGACTTATTCCCAAAACTTTAAAAGCTCCTACTGACCCCAAACTTTTGCAACAAGTTTAAAGTACATTTTTGTCAGTGCTCTAGATGTAATAGTTGATATTTCGGGCACAGCTCAGCATCTGATCTTGATTTATCGTGTAATCTGTCCTTCAGAGGAACTCCAGAAAGTTCTCCTTGAACAGATAGATTTACGGAGGAGACTGGAGCAGGAGTTTCACGCTCTGAAAGGCAGCTCTCCATTTCCAGTTTTCCGTAAGTGTCCTTACTTTACTTCGTGTGTTTTATCATCACGATTTAGCGTGTAAAAATCAGAGAACCTGCCATTATGCAACTTTTATGACTTTTAATATTCAATATTCGGCTATCCTACAGATAACTTTCAGGACCAAATGAAGAGAGAACTGGCTTACAGGGAAGAAATGGTGCAGCAGTTACAGATGGTAAGGAGTTTTCTGCCATCTGATTAATTTGCTTTTGAATCATACAAATATCCCACATGCAGCCCTGTTATATTAGTGATCTGCTGTAGCAGCCTAAATCTATGTTAAAGCGGAGATATAAGAGAAGCAGCAGACAAGCAGCAGGATCTGGTGTCTCGTAATCTTTTGTTGTCTAGAACTGGTTCAACATTGCATAGCGCAGCGGCATCAATCACCGGTGCATCTGTGTTTTAACACATGGATGATGCTGGCAGACTGCCACTGTGTGTTCTTTCAGTTCAACACCATCCGTCAAGCCAGGGGAGATCATATAGGAGAGATTACAGTATGACAGATTGAAAGCTGAACGTCTCTAATGCAGAGAACTATAGAGAGGAATACATAATGACGTTCGGAAGATGCACGCTTCCTTTCGGAGTCCTATCACCGCATGTTTAAGCAATAAAGTACAAGAAGTTGTATGTGAACCTGAACCACAAAATCAGTTTTAAGCAGCAAGGGTATATTTGAAGCAATAGCCAAAAATACAGTGCATTTGTCAAAATGATCGATCTTTCTTTTATGCCAAAAATCATTAGGATATTAAGTAAAGTTCCATGAAGATATTTAGTACATTTCCTACTGTAATTATGTTAAAACTTAATTTTTGATTAGTAATATGCATGGCTAAGAACATCATTTGGACAATTTTAAAGGCACTTTTCTCAATATTCAGATTTTGTGCACCCTCAGATTTCAGATTTTTTAATAATAGTTGTATCTCAGCCAAATATTTTCATATTCTAACTAACCTTGATGTATAAATGTCAATTTTGTGGTTCGGGTTCATGGTAGTTTTAATTTAAAGACACCACGGCTGACCTAATTTTATTTTTAAAGTAATACTTTTATTCAGTAAGAATGCATTAAGTTAATAAAAGTGAAAGTAAATACATTTATAATGTTACGAAAGATTTCTATTTCAAACAAATGCTGTTCTTTTGTGCTCATTAAAGGATCACGACAAAACATTTATCACAGTTTCCTAAAAAAAATATGAAGTAGCAAAAACTGTTTTTAACAATGATAATAATCAGAAATGTTTATTGAGAAGCAAATCAGAATATTAGAATGATTTCTAAAGGATCAAGTGACACTGAAGACTGGATTAATGATTCAGCTTTGAAGAATTCAGGTTTGATCACAGAAATAAATGACATTTTACAATAAATTCGTATAGAAAACAGTTTTTAATTATAAAAATATACATATTTTTCACAATTAGTATTTTTAGTCAGATACTAAAATTCAAACTTTTGAATGTATTTTATCACAGAAAATTTTGGGACACAATTTGTTCATTAAACATTTATTTTTAAGCTAATTTACTGTCATCCCTTGTCTAAATATATGCTACAGTGCCTTGCGAAATTATTCAAACCCCTTTGTTATGTTGCTGCCTTGTGTTAAACTACTTTAAATTACTTTTTCCCCACATCAGTCTACACTCCCTACTCCATAATGGCAAAGCAAAAAATAGTTTTTTAACATTTGTGCAAATTTATTAGAAATAAAAAACTGAAAAGATCCCGTTGCATAAGTATTCATACCCTTTTCTGGGACACTCGAAATTTAGCTCAGGAGCATTCATATTGCTTCCAGATGTTACTACACTTGGAGTGGAGTTAAACTGTGGCAAATTCATTTGAATGAGTCTGATTTAGAAAGGCACACACCTGTCAGAAAAGGTCTAACAGCTGAAAATGCATATCAGAGCAAAAAACAAGTCCTGAGGTCAAGATAACTGCCTGTAGAGCTCAGTGACAGACTTGTGTTAAGGCAATGATCTAGAGAAGAGTTCAGAAAAAAATCTGCTGCATTGAAGGTTCACAGAAGCATTATTCATAATGGAAGATGATTGGAACAACTAGGACTCTAGAAAATATCTGCCAGAGCTTGAGAGGTGAAAAGGTGAGGCAAAGAATGGCAGATAATTGCCAAATGCAGATGTGCAAAGCTTGTCACATCAGACCCAAAAAGACTTGAGGCTGTAAAGGTGCTTCAACTATGCACTGAGTTAAGGGTATGAATACTTATGCAGTGTACTTATTTCAGTGTTTTATTTTTAATACATTTGTAAAATTAGCAAATCTGGTTTTTGCTTTGTCATTATTATGGTGCATGGAGTGTAAGTTGATGTGGGGAAAAACTCATTTAAAGCAGTTTAACATAATGCTGCAACAAAACAAAATGTGACAAAAAATGAAGGGCTATGAATACTTTTGCAAGGCACTGTATATTCCCTAAAATGGTGGATAAGAGAAATGTTTTATTGTTGATGGAGAGTCCAAGTATTAACAAATCCCATTTTTATTATTCTTTTGTAGATTCCCTATGCAAACATCATAAGAAAAGAAAAGGTCGGGACACATCTAAACAAAAGCTAAATGGTAAGTATCAAAGTTATTTCATCAAATAAGACAAAAACAATAAAAAAATATACATTGTTATCTTATGTTTTTACATTTTTGATGTTCTTGATTATTTTGATAACTATTGATTGTTATATGTTTTAGGTTAATTCGTTTGAAAGAAAATCAAGCTGCTCTCAACATCTTTTGACACAAAGAGGTGAAATCATCCCCATCTCTATGAGGAACCATCAAGCACAAACTATGAAAATGTTGAACGCTGCCATTGACGGATCACCTCGACGCTGTCCATCTCTCCAATCAAACCAAATGGCATCAGTGTACTGACTGACACACAGTACTATGAAATGCATCTACCAATGATTTAGAGTTAATCTGACGTATTTCCTGTACAGTAAAACCCCACTTTGATTATTTATGAACTTATTTAAGTTTATTTATTACCCATGCGTTCACTCGTTTATTGATAACAGCAAACTGTACAATGATATTAGCTATAGGTTGTAAATGTACAACAGGAAGAGGGAAAGGGTTGCTCCGTACTGTGGCTGATGACTAAGAGCAATCTGAAAGTGTGGAAACCTTTCTTGTTTTGCCTGTTTAAATACAACACTGACATAAACACACGTTTAAAAATGTTATTATTAACTGTTCATGCAAATGTATTTAAATATGTTCTTGTAGTTTCTCTACTATTTATGTGGATAATTAAAAGTCTATAATATGAAAGACCAGTCTCTTTTTTGGCACGTTGAAAAAGCAAGCATACAATTTGGAACTAAAGAAAGAAAACGATATAATACCCACATAGCAATTGATATCTGGCCCAACTCTGGGCCAGGCAAGCAGTTGCACTCAGCCCAAATGCAGCAAAGAATTACAGCCCTTGTGTGGCCCAAATCTGGACTACAGACATGAGCCATAACTGGCCCAAATCTCAGCCGAATAGTAACTTGTAACCAGCCCTGAACATGTTTTAATCGTCAACCATCAGTCAACCATATAGAGACCACCCTGATAGCAAGCAACCATTGAATTAATGTCAAAAATAGTTGATTTGTCAATGTTAATGACATTGAATTAATATCACCTGCTATTAATGCTGAAAAAAAATGTTGAAATTTCAACAAACCACCATTATTGTGATCAGTGATTGCTTCAGTTGGGCTCTTGACTTTTACTTTTCATTAAGTTAATTCTCTTTAGGTGCTACAATAGTGTTTAAATGTAAACACTAATGCTTTAAAGCTATAAAGTTGAGAAATAATACTGAATAATGTTGATGAGCTTTCATTACTGATGTTAAAGTCCCGTATCACAAATGCAAAAATACTGTGGCAATGTTCAGAAAGATTTAGACAGCAACACTCATCATACAAACCTCAAAAACGGTGACAATCATCAAACTAATTCAGATAAACAGATAAACTGCAATGCATGCTGGGAATCATGAATGAGTTTTGTACCATGTTGATACCATTGCCTTAACCAGTGTATTTCAGCACATTGGTACAAAAGACAATGAAAATCACATTAAAGTACAAAGAGTTGTTTGTCAGTTTTTTTAAAACATTAATAGTGGTACAAAAGACTCCCAAATCAACAACAAAAAAAAAAAAAATTCATTGATGCAATGGTTGTTTGCTATCAGGGTGGTCACTATGTGATTGACTGAAGGCTGAGATTGGGTAGCACTAATAAAACATGTTCTGGTCCAGTTCAGGGCTGGTTATAAGTTACTATTTGGCTGAGATTTGGGCCAGTTATGGCTCATGTGTGGCTCATGTCTGTAGTCCAGATGCGGGCCACACAAGGGCCATAAATCTTTGCTGCATTCGATCCAAGTGTAACTGCTTGCTTGGCCCAGAGCTGGGCCAGATGTCAATTGCTATGTAGGGTTTACATTGATTTTATATGTGTGTTGAATTAAACCTACATTTTATTTAATTATTAAATTATATGATTGAGTATATAAATATATAATTCAGTTAGGCATACTGTATTTGTTTTACTAAATATTTCCTGCATTATTACGCAGTTTAATTATTATTAAACGCTGCGATAATGTATAGAATAATTATATTGTAACGTTACATCAGCAAATAAAAAAATAGGTTGTGATTCAAAGGTACAAGTATACAGTGTTGAGGAAAGTTACTTTTAAAAGTGATGCATTAGAATATTGAGTTACTCCCTAAAAAATGAACTAATTACATTAGTCATGGAAAGTAATGCATCACGTTACTTTTGCGTTACTTTTTAAAAATGGGCAGGGCTTGCTTGTTTGTTTTTAATATAAAAACTTATATTTATTGCAAATGTAAAAGCCTCTTCACACCAAAAAAAACTCAGACTTAGCGAAAAGTAATTTCCCGTCTAAATTAAAAAAAGAGAAAGAGTCAACTCTTCAGCAATAAAAAAAAAAGGAAAACAACTGTTCGATTTTCTTGAGTAATTTTTGCTTATGGATGAATTGGATCATCGAAGGTTAGCAGTAAAGACATCGCTTAATAAAATGGGATTAAATCGTAAAGGACATTTGTATCATTTAACATATTTAATTATTGCAGGTTTGAGTTGAATTTCACTGTTTCGGACAACACTGTGTCTGTTTTTTAAGTGAGTGAGATTATTTTTTTGCATGTTTACATTTATTCTAGAACTAAAGTAACATCTTACTCACAATTTCTCTTAACATGGGGGCAGGAGAGCTTTTAATCAATAAAAGGGGGGAAAGTAGCTGGCGTTACTTATTTGAAAAAGCAATGTGTTACTTTACTAGTTATTTGGAAAAAGTAGTATAACTATTATTATACGACTATTGTTAACGTTTGTTTGTTTGATTGGTACATTACATGGCAAAATTAGGAATATAATTGTACTATTTAATAGTTAAAATGGCCTAGTTTGAGTAATATTTTGCCTTTTCTGACTTGATCTAAACCTCTTGCGGCGCGTCTGTGACGTAATTCCGCGCGACGCAAGCTCCTTTGCGTCAGCACAATAGTGCCAACATGGCGTTCACACTGTACGCATTGATTCAAACTGCGATATTATTCACTAATGCCATCGCAGTTCTGCACGAAGAGAGGTTTCTCAGTAAAAGTAAGTTGTTAGGATTGTATTTTATTCTTAAGTATGACGATAGGGTTGTTTTGTCGTGTAAATATCTGAGTGTATTGCCAACTGGTTTGCTAGCCTAGGGTTGACGCCTCTTAAATGTGCAGGAATAATGGTAACGATAAATGTTAATATAGTCGATTATAACATGCTTTGTTTATACAATGACCATGATTTTTTGAGTTTTTGACATCGAACGAATGGGTTTTTAATAACGTTGGTTATTAGTTATTAATAGGAGTCAGAATTGCTGGTTATTTGTTATTGTTTTAAATTTATTCTGCACCAGTTCACCAGAATCATATACATACAAATCTGTATATGTCAAATAAAAACATGTTTTAAAATGGATCAGCACCTCATGAAGTTGTTTGGTGCAGAGCTGCTATTTCGAGAAAAAAAAAAGGGTTTTATTTAGCATTGTTCGATCACTACATACATATTTCCCATACACACGTGTGTTGTTTAATGGCAAGAGTTTAATGTGTATTTTACTCTTTCTCTTAAACTGTAAGATTTAAAAATATTAATGATTACAGTTAGGTCTAAACTTTTAATTTAATTTGAAATAAAATAACATGAAAGTAATGTACTTGCAATACAAAAAGTCTAAAGTTTTAAATGTTTTTTTTAAAGAAGTCTCTTCTGCTCACCAAGCCTGCGTTTATTTGATCTAAAGTACAGCAAAAACAGTAAAACTTTGAAATATTTTTACTATTTAAAATAACTGTTTTCTGTTTGAATATGTTTTAATATGTAATTTATTGCTGTGGTCAAAGCTACATTTTCAGCATCATTACTTCAGCCTTAAGTGTCACATGATCCTTCAGAAGTCATGTTCTGATTTAATGCTCAAGAAACATTTTATCATCATTATTACTATTATTATTAATATTTAAAAGTGGAGTACATGTTTTTCAGGATTCTTTGATGAATAGAAGGATTCAAAGATCAGCATTTATCAGAAATAAAAAGCGTTTGTAACATTATACTCTATACCGTTCAAAAGCTTTTGAAATAAAGAAATTATAGAATTTTTTTTTATTTTTTTTTTTTTTGGTATAGCAAGGATGATTTGAAAAGTTATGATAAAGATTAATAATGTTACAAAAGATTTCCATTCAGATAAATGCTGTTCTTCTGAACTTTCTATTTATCAAAGAAACCTGAAAAACTCAGCATATTATAATGGTTTCTGAAGGATCATGTGACACTGAAGACTGGAGTAATGATGCTAAAAATTCAGCTTTGAAATCACAGGAGTAAACTACATTTTAAAAAACATTCAAATAGAAAGCAGTTGTTTTAAATGGTAAAAGCACTTCAAAATTGTACTGTTTTTGCTGTTCTTTGGATCGAACAAATGCAAGCTTGGTAAAAAAAAAAACATCTTACCGTTCAAAAACTTTTGACTGGTAGTGTATATAAAGGAACAGCATGTTTGTCTGATATCTTTTAGCAAAAAAATTAAATCAGATTTTTGGATAACTTAAATTCTCCCAAAGGCAATGTATCTGACTGACAGCATTTATATATATATATATATATATATATATATATATATATATATATATATATATAAGCTAATGTTTCATCCTCTATCTTGGAAATTTGATCAAAATTAGCAATTTGTGAGCTAACTGGATAGACATTTTGCTTCATCTTAAATTGTACTTCTATTATTTTGATAGAAATATGATAGTTCAACCCGATCTCACCGCAGTTCATACATTTTTGACAAGGTGGCAAATTTTGTTTAAAATATGTATTTTACTAGGTGGCAAATTCATAGGAATTTATACGGATGTCCACACCAAACCCTGCCCCTAAACTTAATCGTACAAGTGAAGGTCGTACAAATTAGCCACCTCGTAAAATACATACGATTCGGCCGTGAGATAGCATTTAATATTTTTCAGGATTTAACTGTTGTCTTTTTCAGTGAATATGGTCAAAAGAAAAAACTGTTTCCAGTAAAATGTTCATTTAGGAGATTTGTAAGCTATATAAACCTTCAGCCCTTGATAATAAAGATATATACTTAATATGCATTGCATGCATATGGTCATTATAGTATGATATACAGTTGAAGTCAAAAGTTTACATACACCTTGCAGAATCTACAAAATGTTAATTATTTTACCAAAATAAGAGGGATCATACAAAATGCATGTTATTTTTTATTTAGTACTGACCTGAATAAGATATTTCACATACAAGATGTTTACATGTAGTCCACAAGAGAAAATAATAGTTGAATTTATAAAAATTAACCGTTCAAAAGTTTACATACATTTACCTGAATGATCCACAGCTGTGTTTTTTGTTTGGTGATAGTTGTTCATGAGTTAAACTGCCTGCTGTTCTTCAGAAAAATCCGTCAGGTCCCACAAATTCTTTGGTTTTTGAATTTTTTTTTCATGTATTTGAACTCTTTCCAACAATGACTGTATGATTTTGAGATCCATCTTTTTACACTGAGGACAACTGAGGGACTCGTATGCAACTATTCCAGAAGGTTCAAACGCTCGCTGATGCTCCAGAAGGAAAAAAAAACAATGCATTAAGAACCGGGGGTGAAAACTTTTGGAATTTGAAGATCAGGGTAAAATTTAACTTATTTTGTCTTCTGGAAAAAATGTAAGTATCTTCTGTAGCTTCTGAAGGGCAGTACTAAATAATAATAATAAAAAAAAGATATTTAGGCAAAGTTAGAAAAATCTACACATCTTCATTCTGTTCAAAAGTTTTCACCCCCTGCTCTTAATGCATCATGTTTCCTTCTGGAGCATCAGTGAGTGTTTGAACCTTCTGTAATAGTTGCATATGAGTCCCTCAGTTGTCCTCAGTGTGAAAAGATGGATCTCAAAATCTCAAAATCATACAGTCATTGTTGGAAAGGGTTCAAACGCACAAAATGCTAAAAAAAAACAGAATTTGTGGGACCTGAAGGATTTTTCTGAAGAACAGCAGACAGTTTAACTGTTCAGGACAAACAAGGGACTCATGAACAACTATCACTAAACAAAAAAAAAAAAAACAGCTGTGGATCATTCAGGAACAACACAGTATTAAGAATCAAGTGTATGTAAACTTTTGAACGGGGTCATTTTTATAAATTCAACTATTATTTTCTCTTGTGAACTATATGTGACCCTGGACCACAAAACCAGTCATAAGGTTAAATTTGACAAAACTGAGATATATACATCATATGAACGCTCAATAAATAAGCTTTCTATTGATGTATGGTTTGTTAGGATAGGACAATATTTGGCCGAGATACATCTATTTGAAAATCTGAAATCTAAGGGTGCAAAAAATCAAAATACTGAGAAAATCACCTTTAAAGTTGTCCAAATTAAGTTCTTAACAATGCATATTACTAATCAAAAATTACATTTTGATATATTTATAGTAGGAATTTTACAAAAAATCTTAATGTAACATGATCTTTACTTAATTTCCTAATGATTTTTGACATAAAAGAAAAATCAATAATTTTGACCCATGCAATGTATTTTTGGCTATTGCTACAAATATACCCCAGCGACTTAAGACTGCTTTTGTGGTCCAGGGTCACATATGTAAACAACTTCCATGTGAAATATCTTATTCAGGTCGGTACTAAATAAAAAATCCCTCTTATTTTGGTCAAATTCTGCAAGGTGTATGTCAACTTTTGACTTCAACTGTATAACTAACAAACACATAATTTTCCAGTCGGATGGGGAGCAGAGCAGAGTATTGGAGGATTTGGAGATGAACCCGGCATTAAAGCACAACTTCTGAACCTTATTCGCTCCGTCAGGACCGTCATGAGAGGTTTGGTCATTCCTGCAGTTTTAAACAGAGATATTCATTTGTCAGTATTTACCAGAAATCGTTTAATATTAACATGTTTTTTCTCTTCTCCTCCCGCAGTACCTCTGATAGCAGTGAATTCAGTGTGTATCGTCTTACTATTACTGTTCGGATGAAGAAGGAATTGATGGATTGCGGTGGATTGGGATCTAATGAGGAACACCGCGAATGTGGCAAAGAGAAATGGACTGTTTTTGTATCTGTGGTTCTAAATGTTGCTCTCCAAATGTCTGAAAATTTGTATTTACTGTAAGTGCTCTGGCGGTTTTATACAAAAACAAATACCAGTAAACTTTTTCCTTTCCAGTTTTGTACCTTTCCAGAAACTCCCATGTCTGTACATGCTGTTTAAGTCAAATTCAAGGTCTAGTAAAGTATTGCTTCCTCAGGCATTCATGTGTTTCTTCGAAAAAGCAGCAATGAAATCAGGTCTGCCAAAGCCATATTGTTGTCTTATGGTTTGTGTCTGGCACCTGAAATATTATTATTTTTTATTATAAATGTTAAGTTCCCCATTTCA
Source organism: Garra rufa (assembly GCF_049309525.1). Classification (NCBI taxonomy): domain Eukaryota; kingdom Metazoa; phylum Chordata; class Actinopteri; order Cypriniformes; family Cyprinidae; genus Garra; species Garra rufa. The sequence goes on from NC_133383.1 coordinate 27,763,198, forward strand.
AAGACTGCTTGGAAAGTAAATGTTTGGTTTAATATATTTAAAGGCATATGGGTAAAGTTTGAATTTTAATAAAGATGTGGTAAATATGCTGAAGTTGTAGTGTTGATGTGACATCAAGCTTTAAAATGCAACACATTTTGACCAAAGCAGCTTCTAGCCTTATGAGCCAGTCATTTCACTTTTCAGATTTTAATGAAGTGATTGTCTTTTCATCTGTTAAATGTATGTTGGAGACATTTTTCTTTTTTGGTAATAAGTGCATTACGACTTATTTTGATGGCGAAGATCAGTAAGTACAGTGCCTTGCAAAAGTATTCACACCCCTTCATTTTTTTTTTCATGTTTTGTTGCAGCATTATGTTAAACTGCTTTAAATAATTTTTTTCTACATCTGGTACACCATAATGACAAAGCACAAAACAGGTTTGTAACAACTTTGCAAATTTATTAGAAATAAAAAACTGAAAAGATCCCGTTGCATAAGTATTCATACCCTTTTCTGGGACACTCGAAATTTAGCTCAGGAGCATTCATATTGCTTCTAGATGTTACTACACTTGGAGTGGAGTTAAACTGTGGCAAATTCATTTGAATGAGTCTGATTTAGAAAGGCACACACCTCTCAGAAAAGGTCTAACAGCTGAAAATGTATATCAGAGCAAAAACCAAGTCCTGAGGTCAAGATAACTGCCTGTAGAGCTCAGAGACAGACTTGCGTTAAGGCAATGATCTAGGGAAGAGTTCAGAAAACAATCTGCTGCATTGAAGGTTGACAGAAGCATTATCCATAATGGAAGACGACTGGAACAACTAGGACTCTAGAAAATGTCTGCCAGCCCCCATCCAAGCTGACAGAGCTTGAGAGGTGAAAAAGTGAGGCAAAGAATGGCAGATAATTGCCAAATGCAGATGTGCAAAGCTTGTCACATCAGACCCAAAAAGACTTTAAAGGTGCTTCAACTATGTACTGAGTCAAGGGTATGAATACTTATGCAATGTACTTATTTCAGTGTTTTATTTTTAATACATTTGTAAAATTTGCAAATCTGGTTTTTGCTTTGTCATTATTCTGGTGTATGGAGTGTAAACTGATGTAGGGGGAAACTAGTTTAAAGCAGTTTAACATAATGCTGCAACTAAACAAAATGTAAAGAAAAATGAATGAATACTTTTGCAAGGCACTGTATTTATTCAATCTTATGGTTTAATTTTTTTTGAAGACGTCAGTTCAGAGTTTGATATTATATGTTTGATGCAGTGATTAGAAGCATATGGAGTCCATTAACAACACTAGATTACTCCCATCAGGATTACACTACCTTTTTATTAACAGTAGCCCAGACCACGGATAAAACGCTGAATTACAACCATATGTTCAGAGCAGCGATTAAAGCCTAAACCTTTTATAATCTACGCTTAATGGTTATTACTGAAGATGATGTGTCTTTAAACTTCTCCAATCCCAGGATTTATATCGTAGCAGAGAAAAATATTTTTGGCAGCGAAGTTCCTCATTACCTCTATAAAAAAAGTGGATCTTTTGGGATACATATCTTTAAATTTAAATTATTACATATTCTAAAAATATATTGTTTTTTAATATTTTCAGGTTGTCCGCGTGTCCTTAAAAAGTCTTAAGATGTCTTAAATTCAGATTCGATGGGTTTTAAATATTATTGGTGAGATTACCCCTAAAATATCTTTGGTCTGATGGACCTAATGGCTGTTTACAGTAATTGGACAGAACAGAGATTCCCCCAAATATTTCTTGTTTGTAAATTCATGAATGTATTTTAAACACATCTTATAACATTATTTATTGCACTTGTAAGTTTGCAGTGTAAATCATTTCATCTACCTGGTAACAGCCCTAGAATTTATTGTTGAATTGTAATAATTTTAAATGAAAGGTGATGCATACATTTAAAAAGTAAAAAAAAAGACCTTTATAAGGGTAAATAATAAAAAAAAAAATGCTTATTTTTGTGTTAAAGTTGAACACTGATGCTTATAATAATATTGCTTATAAAAATATTTTTGAGTGGAATATTGCCTGCTGATATGGAAAGTAAATAGTAATAAATATCATTAATTACATTTTAGTTTTGAAATTTAGTTTTCTTTTTACAGTAAACAAATTAAATACTACATATACTGTATGTATGTAATATATATGTATTTCCATTACAGGTTTAGGTCTTAAATTTCATATAAGGTGCTATTAAAAAGGTCTTAAAAAGTCTTAAATTTCACTTGTTCATAATATATATATATATATATATATATATATATATATATATATATATATATATATATATATATTATAACATTTTAAATTACATTTTTATGCACGAATCTTGATTGTTGAAAGTTAATAGTTAAACAAAAACAACAACAAAAAAATTCTAATATTGGTAATAGAGATAGGAGTTGATGTTCTAAATGCTATTTAATCTGCTTTTTTTTTTTAAACACGCAGCATATGTTTTTTTTTACTCATGTGACTAATCTGTCATTTACATCCCTCTTAAATGATTATAAACTGCCAGGGTGGACAAAAGCCAGTGTGCTCTTAGACAAAAATAAATAAGTGAAATACATATACTCATTATAGGTTAAGAGAGTCTAAAATACTGAAAAAGAAAACATTTGTTGCTCATATTTTCGACAGGCATTTCTGGGGACATCCAAATGTCAGACTGCGCCAGAGAAGGACCCTAATAGGAAGTAAGTGTAGTTCAAAGAAATGAGTACAAATGCTAGGTCAAGTCATCGTTTTATTCTTTGATATTAGTGATACAAATATTCAACTCGTTTGGAAACGAATATCAACAGCATGTTCTAGTTTTGTAGTCTATACAGCGGCTGTGGTGTTATTAATAACCTAAAACAAAAATATAGTGACGAGCCCTCACACACATGACTCTATTTACATGATCTTTTAATTCGTTGTATTATTAAATGATTATTGAATGGTTTGAGGCAATCTGCTTTACCTTATCCAGAGCTCTTGTTGTTTGGCAGCTCGTTTTAAATAAATGTAGGGTTTGCAAATCCTTAAAATGATGTCAAGCACAGATGATGAGATGAAGTGTTGTTCTGGAGGCGATTCATTGTGTTTAATCCAGAGTTCATGTGAATAAGAGCATTAATTGCACACTCGGAAACTGACAATGTGATCCCTACAATCCGAAATCGTCAGTCAGGTTTATCTGCTTTTTTTTTTTTTTTTTTGCCATTCAGCCAAAAATTATTATTAAAACTAAGCTGGATATCTGTGGATAACATTTATTTATCTATTCATTTACAAAAAAAAAAAAAAAAAAAAAAGAAGTGAAGTGTACGTGTAAATTCAGAAAGCTTTTTAAAGCAATATCATTCCCTATGTCTGTGTGAGTTTCAGTGATGGCGTCTCGTCGCGCGCTGAAAGCAGTTCTCATTGATCTGAGTGGAACTCTTCATATCGAGGATGCTGCAGTTCCTGGGGCTCAAGAGGCTTTAGCCCGGTCAGTTTGTACAAATATTGTCTGTTTGTAATTAATGCAGACGAATTCAAAAAGATGCGTTCACAAAGAGACATTTCTGTCCGTTTAAATATTTTAGAAGTAAAAATTAGTGTTGGAGAAAGTTACTTTTAAAAGTAAAGCCCCAGCTAACAATTTTTGGTTCCCAGAACGTTCTGGGAACATTAGTTTTTGGTTCCCAGAACGTTCCCTATTGGTTAGCCAGGAAAGTTTTCTTTACGTAACTAGAACGTTCCCTTAAGGTTAGGGGAACGTTCTGGGAACCTACTGGGAACGTTCCTCATAGGTTCCCAGAACGTTCCCCTAACCTTGTTTATAATATGATTTTCAGACACTTAACCTTGGTTTATTTTAGCTATAAAATTTTAATTATTATCATTATAATGCGGTTTGACCACTTTGATGTCACTTATTAAAACTTATTTCGGACATGAGATTCTAGTTTGTTTATGATGAAAAAAAAAAACATTACAGCATTAGAAAAATCAGAATCATCTGCAAAGTTTTAATTCGTTTACATGGTAATGACTACTAAAAATAACCTGCAGGGAACATTCTGGGAACGTTCTCTGTAGGTTATAAAAATAAAACTTAAAAAACAACCTGCAGGGAACGTTCTGGGAAGGTTCTTTTTAGGTTATAAAATAAAAATTAAAAAAAACCTGCAGGGAACGTTCTGAGAACGTTCTTTATAGGTTATTAAAAAGAGAACCTACAGGGAACGTACTGGGAACGTTCTCATTTGGTTCCTGAAAAAAATAACCAAATGCGCATTACAATATTGAGTTATTCCCTAAAAAAGTAACTAATTACATTACTCATGGAAAGTAATGCATTACGTTACTTTTGCCTTACTTTTTAAATCTGGGCAGGGCTTGCTTGTTTGTTTTTAAAGGAACACTCCACTTTTTTTGGAAATAGGCTCATTCTCCAACTCCCCCGAGTTAATAAGTTGAGTTTTACCGTTTTGAAATCCATTCAGCCGCTCTCCTGTTCTGGCGATATCACTTTTAGCATAGCTTAGCATAGATCATTGAGTCATTGAAATGTACTGTGTTCACTTGGATGGGTTAAATGCAGAGCACAAATTCCTAGTATGGGTCACCATACTTGGCCTCACTTCACCTCCTCCTTTAAATACATATAGGATATTTGTATTATTTAACATTTCATTATTGCAGGTTTGCCTTGAATTTCACTGCTTTGAGGAATACTGTATCTGCTTTTTTAGTGAGTGAGATGAATCAATGTTCAAATTTATTCTAGAGCTAAAGTAACATCTTACGATTTCTCTCAACATGGGGACAGGAGAGCTTTTAATCAATAAATGGGGGGGGGGGGGGGTAAAAGTAACTCAGATGTTTTCTTGTCAATTAATTAAGTAATTAAGTAATGCGTTACTTTAGTTACTTGGATATAAATATAGATAAAGTAATATTATTACTTAACTTGCGTTACTTGTAATGCGTTACCCCCAACACTGGTAAAAATACATAAATTAAGATATCCCATATGAGAAGTATTGACAGATGTCACAAATCGATCCTATTTTGTTGTTTCAATTCGATTCAAACTCGAATTGACTATTTTGGCTATATTTTGGGTACAGTACGTCTATGGGCAATTACATGATACATGATATATTTCAGTAAGTTGTACTGTTTTTTTGTAACATACCTTCAGATGTCAAATATCCGTAAAGATCCGCTGCCGTTTAAACTGAGGCGCCTTTACAGCGTCTGTTACGCTACAATACAACAGTGTCAATATGGCATTTACTATTTGAATTTCCTGATATAATTAACACAGTTTTAAAGGGGTCCTTTTATCCTTTTTCACTTTTTGAACTTTAGCCAGTGTGTGGTGTGTTGGCATAAAAAAACATCTACAAAGTTACAAATCTCAAAGTCCACTCCAAAGGGAGATATTCAGTTTAAAAAAAAAAAAAAATCACTTTTCAAGAACTACAACAAACAGCTCCTTTGGACTACAGCGTTTGTTTTCCAGATGTTATGATGTCACAACATGGTCCATTAGAATATCATTCAAATAAATCCTGAATCGTTGATGGGTGGGGAGGGATGAGGTGGGGGATTAGCCTAAATTTAGCGATGTAGCATGGACAGCCGCTTCTGAGATGCTTCAGCGAGCCGCAGGGTGGCTGGTATAAAAGCAGGCATTGACTAAAGTGTCCGCAAACTGTTCTGGTCGCCGTGTCGGAGCTGCACCGTAGACGTGTGCAGTGTGTGGTAAGAGATGTATTCATCATACAGTGTAGATAGCTTCACTAGCCTTATGCTGGAGCTGGTTTCAGGCATGTAAATAATTAAATAAATGAGCACAATAATGATGTATCTGTGATCTCGCAGGCTGACGAAAGGACCAGCACTACTGTAGCATATTATTTACTCACCCTCCGTGCATCCTAAGTGTATATGACTTCCTTCTTTCGAATGCAATCGGAGTTATATTAAAAATTATCCTGGCACTCCCAAGCTAGACTGGTGTTTCTGTCCATCAGTACAAAACAAATCCAATAAAGTGCATCGATCTATAATAAAAATTGCCTCATATGGCCCTGGAGGGGTCAGTAAAAGCCTCCCGTAGTGAACCGATGTGTTTTTGTAAGAAAAATATCCATATTAAAGATGTAAGAATCACTTTAATCTAGTCTGCGTTAACAGTTGTACATGTAAGTTGCTTTTTTGGGAAGGGGCGTGACAGGACTGAAACGCCGTCTAAGCTGTTTGCCAATCGCAACGCAGTGGCACTGTTAACCAATCACAACACATTTAGCTAATTATGATACTAATTTGGTTTGAACTTGGTTGTGGTGGAAACACTATGTAAAACATAGTTTAAATAGACTTCTTCATCAACTTAAACATCAATTGCCGTCACTATCACACTAAATGTGTCCACCCTGTTAGGTTTTCAGACATAACAGACACTAAGAGAGTGGAAATTTTGGCCTAAAAGCAGCCATTACAGGCATTGTTATCGTAATATTATAAGCTTTGTACTGTAATGTTTTCTCACAGGTGAATGAGACAGTACTGCATTCAACACAGTCTTTCATTGTGTCGCTGCTGTTAGTGTCAGTTGTTATGTAGCTGAGATATTTAATTTGTAATATTCTATAGTAACTAATTAGACATGAACAATGTCATTTGTGCAGATTGAGACAGGCTCCAGTTGCTGTAAAATTTGTGACCAACACCACAAAGGAATGTAAGAGGACCTTATTTGAGCGACTGCGTCTGTTGAACTTTGACCTCCAGGAGCAGGAGATCTTCACATCGCTCACTGCAGCCCGTAATCTACTGGAGCAGAGAGCAGTGCGCCCCCTACTGCTGGTGGAGGATAGCGCTCTGGAGGACTTCACAGGTCAGCTTCCTGTTCATTTATACAGCTTGTTTGAGGCAGATCAGACTGAACATTTACAATGGATAAAACTACTGACTGAAAACTATCTGACTAAATCTATCTGTCTGTCTGTCCGTCCGTCCGTCCATCCGTCCGTCCGTCTATCTGTCCATCTGTCTGTCTGTCTATCTATCTGTCCGTCCGCCTATTTATCTACTTATCCGTCATCTGTCTATCTGTCTGTCCGTCTATCTGTCTGTCCATCTGTCTGTCTGTTTGTCCATCTGTCTGTCTGTCTGTCCATCTGTCTGTCTGTCTGTCTGTCTATCTGTCTGTCTGTTTGCCCATCTGTCTGTCTGTTTGTCCATCTGTCTGTCTGTTTGTCCATCTGTCTGTCTGTTTGTCCATCTGTCTGTCTGTTTGTCCATCTGTCTGTCCATCTGTCTGTCTGTTTGTCCATCTGTCTGTCTGTCTGTCCATCTGTCTGTCTGTCTATCTGTCCATCTGTCTGTCTGTCTGTCTGTCTGTCTGTCTGTCTGTCTATCTGTCTGTCCATCTTTCTATCCGTGTGTCTATCTATCTATTTGTCTGTCCGCCTATTTATCTACTTATCCGTCGTCTGTCTATCTGTCTGTCTGTCTGTCCGTGCGTCCGTCCGTCCGTCCGTCCGTCCATCTGTCTATCTGTCCATCTGTCTGTCTGTCTATCTATCTGTCCGTCCGCCTATTTATCTACTTATCCGTTGTCTGTCTATCTATCTGTCCGTCTATCTGTCTGTCCATCTGTCTGTCTGTTTGTCCATCTGTCTGTTTGTCCATCTGTCTGTCTGTCCATCTGTCTGTCTGTCTATCTGTCTGTCTGTTTGTCCATCTGTCTGTCTGTTTGTCCATCTGTCTGTCTGTCCATCTGTCTGTCTGTCTATCTGTCTGTCTATCTGTCTGTCTGTTTGTCCATCTGTCTGTCTGTTTGTCCATCTATCTGTCTGTCCATCTGTCTGTCCGTCTATCTGTCTGTCCATCTGTCTGTCTGTCCGTCTATCTGTCTGTCCATCTGTCTGTCTGTCCATCTGTCTGTCCGTCTATCTGTCTGTCCATCTGTCTGTCTGTTTGTCCATCTGTCTGTCTGTTTGTCCATCTGTCTGTCTGTCCATCTGTCTGTTTGTCCATCTGTCTGTCTGTCCATCTGTCTATCTGTCCATCTGTCTGTCTATCTGTCTGTCTGTCTTTCTGTGTGTCAGTCTATCTTTCCATCCGTCTATCTGCCCGTCTGTCTGTCTATCTATCTATCTATCTATCTATCTATCTATCTATCTATCTATCTATCTATCTATCTATCTATCTATCTATCTATCTATCTATCTATCTGTCTGTCTGTCTGTCTATCTGTCTGTCTGTTTGTCCATCTGTCTGTCTGTTTGTCCATCTATCTGTCTGTCCATCTGTCCGTCTGTCCATCTGTCTGTCCGTCTATCTGTCTGTCCATCTGTCTGTCTGTCCATCTGTCTGTCCGTCTATCTGTCTGTCCATCTGTCTGTCTGTCCATCTGTCTGTCCGTCTATCTGTCTGTCCATCTGTCTGTCTGTTTGTCCATCTGTCTGTCCGTCTATCTGTCTGTCCATCTGTCTGTCTGTTTGTCCATCTGTCCGTCTGTCTGTCTGTCTGTCTGTCTGTCCATCTATCTATCTATCTATCTATCTATCTATCTATCTATCTATCTATCTATCTATCTATCTATCTATCTATCTATCTATCTGTCTGTCTGTCTGTCCATCTGTCTGTCCGTCTATCTGTCTGTCCATCTGTCTGTCTGTTTGTCCATCTGTCTGTCTGTCCATCTGTCTGTCCATCTGTCTATCTGTCCATCTGTCTGTCTATCTGTCTGTCTGTCTTTCTGTGTGTCAGTCTATCTTTCCATCCGTCTATCTGCCCGTCTGTCTGTCTGTCTATCTATCTATCTATCTATCTATCTATCTATCTATCTATCTATCTATCTATCTATCTATCTATCTATCTATCTATCTATCTATCTGTCTGTCTGTCTGTCTGTCTGTCTGTCTGTCTGTCTGTCTGTCTGTCTGTCTATCTGTCTGTCTATCTGTCTGTCTGTTTGTCCATCTGTCTGTCTGTCCATCTATCTGTCTGTCCATCTGTCCGTCTATCTGTCTGTCCATCTGTCTGTCTGTCCATCTGTCTGTCCGTCTATCTGTCTGTCCATCTGTCTGTCTGTCCATCCGTCTATCTGTCTGTCCATCTGTCTGTCCGTCTATCTGTCTGTCCATCTGTCTGTCTGTTTGTCCATCTGTCTGTCCGTCTATCTGTCTGTCCATCTTTCTATCCGTGTGTCTATCTATCTATTTGTCTGTCCGCCTATTTATCTACTTATCCGTCGTCTGTCTATCTGTCTGTCTGTCTGTCTGTCTGTCTGTCCGTCCGTCCGTCCGTCCGTCCGTCCGTCCGTCCATCTGTCTATCTGTCCATCTGTCTGTCTGTCTATCTATCTGTCCGTCCGCCTATTTATCTACTTATCCGTTGTCTGTCTATCTGTCTGTCCGTCTATCTGTCTGTCCATCTGTCTGTCTGTTTGTCCATCTGTCTGTCTGTTTGTCCATCTGTCTGTCTGTCTATCTGTCTGTCTGTTTGTCCATCTGTCTGTTTGTCCATCTGTCTGTCTGTCCATCTGTCTGTCTGTCTATCTGTCTGTCTGTTTGTCCATCTGTCTGTCTGTTTGTCCATCTATCTGTCTGTCCATCTGTCTGTCCGTCTATCTGTCTGTCCATCTGTCTGTCTGTCCATCTGTCTGTCCGTCTATCTGTCTGTCCATCTGTCTGTCTGTCCATCTGTCTGTCCGTCTATCTGTCTGTCCATCTGTCTGTCTGTTTGTCCATCTGTCTGTCTGTTTGTCCATCTGTCTGTCCATCTGTCTGTTTGTCCATCTGTCTGTCTGTCCATCTGTCTATCTGTCTGTCTATCTGTCTGTCTGTCTTTCTGTGTGTCAGTCTATCTTTCCATCCGTCTATCTGCTCGTCTATCTATCTATCTATCTATCTATCTGTCTGTCTGTCTGTCTGTCTGTCTGTCTGTCCGTCCGTCCGTCCGTCCGTCCGTCCGTCCGTCCGTCCGTCCGTCCGTCCGTCCGTCCGTCCGTCCGTCCGTCCGTCCGTCCGTCCGTCCGTCCGTCCGTCCGTCCGTCTATCTGTCTGTCTGTTTGTCCATCTGTCTGTCCGTCTATCTGTCTGTCCATCTGTCTGTCTGTCTGTCCATCTGTCTGTCCGTCTATCTGTCTGTCCATCTGTCTGTCTGTTTGTCCATCTGTCTGTCTGTCCATCTGTCTGTCCGTCTGTCTATCTGTCCATCTGTCTGTCTATCTGTCTGTCTGTCTATCTTTCCATCCGTCTATCTGCCCGTCTGTCTGTCTGTCTGTCTGTCTGTCTGTCTGTCTATCTATCTATCTATCTATCTATCTATCTATCTATCTATCTATCTATCTATCTATCTATCTATCTATCTATCTATCTGTCTGTCTGTCTGTCTGTCTGTCTGTCTGTCTGTCTGTCTGTCTGTCTGGCTATCTGTCTGTCTGTCCATCTATCTGTCTGTCCATCTGTCTGTCTGTCCATCTGTCTGTCCGTCTATCTGTCTGTCCATCTGTCTGTCTGTTTGTCCATCTGTCTGTCCGTCTATCTGTCTGTCCATCTGTCTGTCTGTCTGTCCATCTGTCTGTCCGTCTATCTGTCTGTCCATCTGTCTGTCTGTTTGTCCATCTGTCTGTCTGTCCATCTGTCTGTCCGTCTGTCTATCTGTCCATCTGTCTGTCTATCTGTCTGTCTGTCTATCTTTCCATCCGTCTATCTGCCCGTCTGTCTGTCTGTCTGTCTGTCTGTCTGTCTGTCTATCTATCTATCTATCTATCTATCTATCTATCTATCTATCTATCTGTCTGTCTGTCTGTCTGTCTGTCTGTCTGTCTGTCTGTCTGTCTGTCTGGCTATCTGTCTGTCTGTTTGTCCATCTATCTGTCTGTCCATCTGTCCGTCTGTCCATCTGTCTGTCCGTCTATCTGTCTGTCCATCTGTCTGTCTGTCCATCTGTCTGTCCGTCTATCTGTCTGTCCATCTGTCTGTCCGTCTATCTGTCTGTCCATCTGTCTGTCCGTCTATCTGTCTGTCTGTCCATCTGTCTGTCCGTCTATCTGTCTGTCCATCTGTCTGTCTGTTTGTCCATCTGTCTGTCCGTCTATCTGTCTGTCCATCTGTCTGTCTGTCCATCTGTCTGTCTGTCCATCTGTCTGTCCGTCTATCTGTCTGTCCATCTGTCTGTCTGTTTGTCCATCTGTCTGTCCGTCTATCTGTCTGTCCATCTGTCTGTCTGTTTGTCCATCTGTCTGTCTGTCTGTCTGTCTGTCTGTCTGTCTGTCTGTCCATCTGTCTATCTATCTATCTATCTATCTATCTATCTATCTATCTATCTATCTATCTATCTATCTATCTATCTATCTATCTATCTATCTGTCTGTCTGTCTGTCCATCTGTCTGTCCGTCTATCTGTCTGTCCATCTGTCTGTCTGTTTGTCCATCTGTCTGTCTGTCCATCTGTCTGTCCATCTGTCTGTCTATCTGTCTGTCTGTCTTTCTGTGTGTCAGTCTATCTTTCCATCCGTCTATCTGCCCGTCTGTCTGTCTGTCTGTCTGTCTGTCTGTCTGTCTATCTATCTATCTATCTATCTATCTATCTATCTATCTATCTATCTATCTATCTATCTGTCTGTCTGTCTGTCTGTCTGTCTGTCTGTCTGTCTATCTGTCTGTCTGTTTGTCCATCTGTCTGTCTGTCCATCTATCTGTCTGTCCATCTGTCCGTCTGTCCGTCTATCTGTCTGTCCATCTGTCTGTCTGTCCATCTGTCTGTCCGTCTATCTGTCTGTCCATCTGTCTGTCTGTCCATCCGTCTATCTGTCTGTCCATCTGTCTGTCCGTCTATCTGTCTGTCTGTTTGTCCATCTGTCTGTCCGTCTATCTGTCTGTCCATCTTTCTATCCGTGTGTCTATCTATCTATTTGTCTGTCCGCCTATTTATCTACTTATCCGTCGTCTGTCTATCTGTCTGTCTGTCTGTCCGTCCGTCCGTCCGTCCATCTGTCTATCTGTCCATCTGTCTGTCTGTCTATCTATCTGTCCGTCCGCCTATTTATCTACTTATCCGTTGTCTGTCTATCTGTCTGTCCGTCTATCTGTCTGTCCATCTGTCTGTCTGTTTGTCCATCTGTCTGTCTGTTTGTCCATCTGTCTGTTTGTCCATCTGTCTGTCTGTCTATCTGTCTGTCTGTTTGTCCATCTGTCTGTCTGTTTGTCCATCTGTCTGTCTGTCCATCTGTCTGTCTGTCTATCTGTCTGTCTATCTGTCTGTCTGTTTGTCCATCTGTCTGTCTGTTTGTCCATCTGTCTGTCTGTCTATCTGTCTGTCTATCTGTCTGTCTGTTTGTCCATCTGTCTGTCTGTTTGTCCATCTATCTGTCTGTCCATCTGTCTGTCTGTCCATCTGTCTGTCCGTCTATCTGTCTGTCCATCTGTCTGTCTGTTTGTCCATCTGTCTGTCTGTTTGTCCATCTGTCTGTCTGTCCATCTGTCTGTTTGTCCATCTGTCTGTCTGTCCATCTGTCTATCTGTCTGTCTATCTGTCTGTCTGTCTTTCTGTGTGTCAGTCTATCTTTCCATCCGTCTATCTGCTCGTCTATCTATCTATCTATCTGTCTGTCCGTCCGTCCGTCCGTCCGTCCGTCCGTCTATCTGTCTGTCTATCTGTCTGTCTGTTTGTCCATCTGTCTGTCTGTTTGTCCATCTATCTGTCTGTCCATCTGTCTGTCCGTCTATCTGTCTGTCCATCTGTCTGTCTGTCCATCTGTCTGTCCGTCTATCTGTCTGTCCATCTGTCTGTCCATCTGTCTGTCTGTCCATCTGTCTGTCCGTCTATCTGTCTGTCCGTCTATCTGTCTGTCCATCTGTCTGTCTGTTTGTCCATCTGTCTGTCCGTCTATCTGTCTGTCCATCTGTCTGTCTGTTTGTCCATCTGTCTGTCTGTCTGTCTGTCCGTCTATCTGTCTGTCCATCTGTCTGTCTGTCCATCTGTCTGTCCATCTGTCTGTCCGTCTATCTGTCTGTCTGTCCATCTGTCTGTCTGTCCATCTGTCTGTCCGTCTATCTGTCTGTCCATCTGTCTGTCTGTCTGTCCATCTGTCTGTCCGTCTATCTGTCTGTCCATCTGTCTGTCTGTTTGTCCATCTGTCTGTCCGTCTATCTGTCTGTCCATCTGTCTGTCTGTCTGTTTGTCCATCTGTCTGTCTGTCCATCTGTCTGTCTGTCTGTCCGTCTATCTGTCTGTCCATCTGTCTGTCTGTCCATCTGTCTGTCCATCTGTCTGTCCGTCTATCTGTCTGTCTGTCCATCTGTCTGTCCGTCTATCTGTCTGTCCATCTGTCTGTCTGTTTGTCCATCTGTCTGTCCGTCTATCTGTCTGTCCATCTGTCTGTCTGTCTGTCTGTCCATCTGTCTGTCCGTCTATCTGTCTGTCCATCTGTCTGTCTGTTTGTCCATCTGTCTGTCTGTCCATCTGTCTGTCCGTCTGTCTATCTGTCCATCTGTCTGTCTATCTGTCTGTCTGTCTATCTTTCCATCCGTCTATCTGCCCGTCTGTCTGTCTGTCTGTCTGTCTGTCTGTCTGTCTGTCTGTCTGTCTGTCTATCTATCTATCTATCTATCTATCTATCTATCTATCTATCTATCTATCTATCTATCTATCTATCTATCTATCTATCTATCTATCTATCTGTCTGTCTGTCTGTCTGTCTGTCTGTCTGTCTGTCTGTCTGTCTGGCTATCTGTCTGTCTATCTGTCTGTCTGTTTGTCCATCTATCTGTCTGTCCATCTGTCCGTCTGTCCATCTGTCTGTCCGTCCATCTGTCTGTCCGTCTATCTGTCTGTCCATCTGTCTGTCCGTCTATCTGTCTGTCCATCTGTCTGTCCGTCTATCTGTCTGTCTGTCCATCTGTCTGTCCGTCTATCTGTCTGTCCATCTGTCTGTCTGTTTGTCCATCTGTCTGTCCGTCTATCTGTCTGTCTGTCCATCTGTCTGTCTGTCTGTCTGTCTGTCTGTCTGTCTGTCTGTCTGTCTGTCTGTCTGTCTATCTATCTATCTATCTATCTATCTATCTATCTATCTATCTATCTATCTATCTATCTATCTATCTATCTATCTATCTATCTATCTATCTATCTGTCTGTCTGTCTGTCTGTCTGTCTGTCTGTCCATCTGTCTGTCTGTCTATCTGTTTGTCCATCTGTCTGTCTGTTTGTCCATCTATCTGTCTGTCCATCTGTCTGTCCGTCTATCTGTCTGTCCATCTGTCCATCTGTCTGTCCGTCTATCTGTCTGTCTGTCCATCTGTCTGTCTGTCCATCTGTCTGTCCGTCTATCTGTCTGTCCATCTGTCTGTCTGTCCATCTGTCTGTCCGTCTATCTGTCTGTCTGTTTGTCCATCTGTCTGTCTGTTTGTCCATCTGTCTGTTTGTCCATCTGTCTGTCTATCTGTCCATCTGTCTGTCTATCTGTCTGTCTGTCTTTCTGTGTGTGTCAGTCTATCTTTCCATCCGTCTATCTGCCCGTCTATCTATCTATCTATCTATCTATCTATCTATCTATCTATCTATCTATCTATCTATCTATCTGTCTGTCTGTCTGTCTGTCTGTCTGTCTGTCTGTCTGTCTGTCTATCTATCTATCTGTCTGTCTGTCTGTCTGTCCATCTGTTTTTTATATTAAAACCGGAAGATTTGAAATTTTTTTTTTTCCATGTTTGTCATATAATTGTGTGTGTAGATTTCATACTTTCCTATGCTGCAGGTTTGGAAACATCGGATCCTAATGCAGTTGTGATTGGATTAGCACCTGACCACTTCAACTACCAGACACTCAATAAAGCTTTCCGGTAAAAACAAAACAAAAAAACTTAGAAGATATCGATAGTAACATTAAAACAACATCTAAATATATAAATTTTCACATTGAGTGGTTGAAATATTGCTGCTAATCATCATCACATTTTCTCAGACTCGTTTTAGATGGTGCCCCCCTCATTGCCATCCATAAAGCACGATACTATAAAAAAAAGGATGGGTTGGCTTTGGGGCCAGGTCCATTTGTGACGGGTCTTGAATATGCGACTGACACTAAAGCTACAGTGGTGGGTAAACCAGAGAAAGCCTTTTTCCTGGAGGCCTTAAGAGACATGAACTGCTCACCTGAGGAGGCTGTGATGATTGGAGATGTGAGTATGAATATGCATAGGACCGTAACATTTGGATGAATCTCACAAAGTCTGTCAAGGACATGGATTATAAAAAAAAAAGCATGAAGGAAAAGTATATTGTAGGACATTTATTTATTTAAAAACAGTATAAATATTAAGTATATCACAGTGCAAAAACCTTAATTCTCTTTATGCAAAATATGGTTTATTTATTTTTTATTTATTGTTGAAATATTGGATAAACATGGTCATTCCTTTACGAAACTCAAGATTGAATGCATGACTGAATTAGTTTGCTTTATAGTTTTAATAATAATAATAATAATGAAAAAAAAAACAAAAAAAAACACCAAACTGTTTTTGCGCAGGATGCCAGAGATGATGTTGGTGGGGCACAAAATGCAGGAATGCTGGGAATTTTGGTGAAAACTGGTAGGCCTCTTTCTAAATATGCAATTTTGTTTGCATAATGCAGTAGTTAAAGTTTTTTGTTCTGCATAATAATAATCTTTTCTTTTTTTTGCAGGTAAATACAGACCTGGTGATGAGGGTAAAATTAACCCAGCACCTCACCTGACCTGTGACAGTTTCCCAGAGGCTGTCAGTCATATACTTGAACATCTCTTAGTATCTAAATAATTGTAAAACTGACAAATAAGGAAAATGTAATATTGGTTGTGTGTAATTTGATTATTGTTAACTGTCCATTATAATGTTGCGGCACTCCTTATGCATTTATTCTAATGCACTTATCCTGTGAATCAATCTAGCTCATAACAAATAAATAAAACAAAATAAAAAACTGAAATAGTTTTTAATATGCTCACCTTCACTTAATTGCAGTCTTATTTTCATTCAAATGTTTTTATACTGAGACTAATTTCACAGTAACAAAACACAGCTTGTCATTATAAAAGAGTAGGTAGTAGTGCAATAAAAAACATTTGTTGGTTGCTCTAATAATAGTCCATGTATTGTGCTGAGATCATGTGTCAGACAGACTCGTACTCTTTCTCCCAGGCCGAGTATCTATCCATCAGACATCTGGCTGACGGTTTGGTGTGAGCAATCACCTCCAGGAAATCTGCTGTGGTCACAGTTTCTAGTTCAATAACCGGCATATTGGACTGACCTGTGAAGATGCATGGGGTAATGGAGACTGTGAATTGTGGACAAAACAGGATTTCGTGATGAAACAGCAGTTTAATGTCGTTCATAACGGGACGTGGCATATTTCTTACCTTCAATGTGATTTTCAAGGGCGTCAAAGATTTTTCGTACAGGTCTCATAGCGGCCTCCTTACACACTAACCTGATATCTGACCCAGAGTAACCTCCTGTCTCCTGAAATACCAGGACATGAAAATGTCAGTACCACTTATATTTCCGTCTGTCTATCTGTCTGTCCGTCCGCCTATTTGTCTACTTATCTGTCCATCTATCTGTGTGTCTGTCCTTTTGTCTATATATCTGCCTGTCTGTCTATTTATCTGTCCATCTGTTTATCTATCTGCCTGTCTATCTGCTTGTCTGTCTATCTGCCTGTCTGTCTTTCTATCTACTTTTCCATATGTCTGTCTATCTGTCTGTCTATCTATCTGTCCATCCGCCTATTTATCTATCTGTCTGTCCATCTATCTGTATATCTGTGTTTATCTATCTGTTTGTCCACCTATTTATTTACTTATCTGTCATCTGTCTGTCCGTCTATCTATTTGTCTGTCCATCTGTCTCTGTCCATCCATCCGCCCATCCATTCATCCGTCCATCCATCCGTCCATCCATCCATCCATCTATCTATCTATCTATCTATCTATCTATCTATCTATCTATCTATCTATCTATCTATCTATCTATCTATCTATCTATCTATCTACTTATCTGTCCGTCCGCCCGTCTTTTTGTTCATCTGTCTGTCTGTCTGCCTTGCTATCAGTCTATCTATTTATCTGTCTCTCTGTCTGTCTGTCTATATTTGTCTAGTGGATGTACCTCAGTCACATGATTTCTCTCACCTGTGCCAGCGAGTCATAGTCCAGCTCTGTCCGTAGCTCCACCGCACCTGTGTTACTAACTGGAGGCAACCAATGACTGATCATGGCTTGTCTGGCAGGGGTAGACGGTAGACCCACCAGTATCCGTTTCTCCAGTCTTCTCAGCATGGCATGGTCCAACTCCCTGCAGACAAATTAGAAAGATTATAAAGAAAGCAGTAACCAAAGAAAATTATACAATTTCCTAACAGTCACTCCTCACCAAGGTAAGTTTGAGGCAGCAAGCACAAACACCAGATCATTTGAACGTGCCAGTCCATCCATCTGAACTAGTAACTCTGTCTTCATCCTTCTACTGCCCTCATGATCACCTCTTAAAGATGTAAAAGAGCAAAACAGAAATTGTGTAATTTAATAGATATATAATATGTTCTAGTTCTAGGAGTGAGATTTTAGGTAGTTTTATAATATTACTGTTAGTGAAAGTTACTAGCTCATGCTCACCCTTGGCCAACCCCTCGCTGGCTCATCACTGATTCCAGCTCGTCCAAGAAAATGGTGGATGGGGCGTGATATCTCGCCAGATCAAACAAAACCTGCGGAGAATCACAAGAAGAAGAAAATCAGTGTTCTGCTGAGCACAACTTTTCCCCCACACATCTCATAAAACAATAAAATAATGCAAATCTGAGAAAATAATGTCTCTTCTGACCCGAACTAGCTTCTCAGAGTCTCCTCTCCATTTGCTCACAATACTGGATGCAGAGATGTTGAAGAATGTTGTATTGCACTCCGTGGCTACAGCTTTGGCCAGCATCGTCTTTCCTGTGCCTGATTTTGGAGGGGCAGTCATCGCATTAAGATCATACTACACACAAAATGAGTTGTGTTTTTTATTCAGGGACTGAATATTCACACTTGTACAAATGGACCTATACAAACATAAAACAGAAACGTCAGACCTGGTGGTCCATAGAGGAGTAAACCTTTCCATGGTGACAGAATTCCAGTAAACAGCTGTGGATACTGAAAAAAAAAGGATAGACAGTTAGTGGTAAGAACTAGATGGTTGCTATGGTGTTTTAGGTGGTTGTAGGGGTGTTACTAGGTTATCTGGGTGATACTTCTAAACAGTTAGGTGATTATAAGTGTGTTGCTACACCATTTCTAAAATGTCCTAAATGTGAATGTTTTCTGAGTACTTATAAGAGTGGTGTTAGGCTGTTGCTGTGGTGCTCTGATTGTTATGGCATTGATAGATTCTTAGAGCATTATTAGGGTGTTCTAGATAGTTTGGGTGGTCACTAGGGTGTTGCTAGGCGGCTGTTAAAAGTTTTCTGAGTGCCTGTAAGAGTGGTGTTAGGCTGTTGCTGTGGTGCACTGATTGTTAAGGCATTATTAAGTTGTTTTAGTGGTTGTTAGTTGGTTCTTTAAAGTTCTGGGTGGTTACTAGGGTGTTGCTAGGCGCCTGTTAAGGTTTTCTGAGTGCCTGTAAGAGTGATGTTAGGCTGTTGCTGTGGTGCACTGATTGTTATGGCATTGATATATAGTAGTTCTTAAAGCATTATTAGGGTGTTCTGAATAGTTGCTACAAAGTTTGGGTGGTCACTAGGGTGTTGCTAGGCGGCTGTCAAGGTTTTCTGAGTGCCTCTAAGAGTGGTGTTGGCTGTTGCTGTGGTGCACTGATTGTTATGGCATTGATATATATTAGTTCTTAAAGCATTATTAGGGTGTTCTGGATAGTTGCTACAAAGTTTGGGTGGTCACTAGGGTGTTGCTAGGCGGCTGTTAAGGTTTTCTGAGTGCCTCTAAGAGTGGTGTTAGGCTGTTGCTGTGGTGCTTTGATTGCTAAGGCATTATGCTAAGGCATTATTAAGGTGTTTTAGTGGTTTCTAGTTGGTTCTTTAAAGTTCTGGGTGGTCACAAGGGTGTTGCTAAGTGGCTGTTAAGGTTTTCTGAGTGCCTCAAAGGGTGTACTCACACTAGGCACGGTTGCCCTGAACCGGGCATGAGTACGATTGTCCCCACTCCCCACTCCCCCTCTGGCCTGCTTTCACATAGGGTTTCAGCATTCGTGCCGGAGCACGCTTACGTCATTATGTTGCGATGGTTTCAGGATAAACAGGAAGAGCAACGCTCTCGCTGAACGCAAAATAGTTTACTTTGTGGATAATTATTTTAAATCGTTTGGTCCGCGGTGGTCCACAGCCCTCTCAACGCCTATTGTTAAACAGGTCTATCGCCTTTGTGGCACGGAAATTTTCACGCAATCGTGCTGCTCGTATGAGGAGGTTTTCAATTACCAGTTGAAGTGCAGCAATGACTTTGCAGCTCTGATTACGGACTACAAAAACGTTGATTACCTCACAGAAGCGTGACATCACACATCCTGTTCCGTGCTTCAGCACAGTTAGCACTCACAATGCATGCGAACCGCGCCCGAGTCCAACTGAACCGTGCTCTGGCCCACCTCTTCCAAGCGGGCCAGGGACGGCTAATTGAGCCTAGCCCGGGCACGGTTCGGAGCACTCACAATAGTCAAACAAACCGCGCTTTGGTGGTCAAACGCACTCGGGCACGTTTCAAACTGCCTAGTGTGAGTACACCCTAAGAGTGGTGTTAGGCTGTTGCTGTGGTGCTCTGATTGTTATGGCATTAATAGATAGTAGTTCTTAGAGCATTATTAGGGTGTTCTGGATAGTTGCTACAAAGTGTAGGTGGTCACTAGGGTGTTGCTAGGCAGTTGTTAAGGTTTTCTGAGTGCTTGTAAGAGTGGTGTTAGGCTGTTGCTGTGGTGCTTTGATTGTTAAGGCAATATTAAGGTGCTTTAGTGGTTGCTAGTTGGTTCTTTAAAGTTCTGGGTGGTTACTAGGGTGTTGCTAGGTGGCTGTTAATGTTTTCTGAGTGCCTGTAAGAGTTGTGTTAGGCTGTTGCTGTGGTGCACTGATTGTTATGGCATTGATAGATAATAGTTCTTAGAGGATTATTAGGGGTTTTCTGGATAGTTGCTACAAAGTTTGGGTGGTCACAAGGGTGTTGCTAGGCGGCTGTTAAGGTTTTCTGAGTGCCTGTAAGAGTGGTGTTAGGCTGTTGCTGTGGTGCTCTGATTGTTATGGCACTGATAGATAGTAGTTCTTACAGCATTATTAGGGTGTTCTGGATAGTTGCTACAAAGTTTTGGTGGTCACAAGGGTGTTGCTAGGCGGCTGTTAAGGTTTTCTGAGTGCCTGTAAGAGTGGTGTTAGACTGTTGCTGTGTTGCTTTGATTGTTAAGGCATTATTAAGGTGTTTTAGATGGTTGCTAGTTGGTTTTTATAATGTTCTGGGTGGTTACTAGGGTGTTGCTAGGTGTCTGTATAGGTTTTTTGACTGCCTGTTAGAGTTTTGTTAGGCTATTACTGTGGGTGTTACTAGGGTGTTGCTAGTCAGCTGTTAAAGTTTCTTAGCGCCTGTAAAAGTGTTGCTTGGCTATTGTTGTGGTGATCTGATTGTTATGGCATTGATAAGGTGTTCTGGGTGATTACTAGGGTGTTGCTAGCTGGGTGCTGCTAGCTGGGTGCTAAGGTTTTCTAAATGCCTGTAAGAGTGTTGCTAGGCTATCGTTGTAATGCTCTGATTGTTATGGCATTGATAAGGTGTTTTAGGTGGTTGCTAGTTGGTTTCTATAATGTTCTGGGTGGTTACTAGGGTGTTGCTAGTCAGCTGTTAAGGTTTCTTAGCGCCTGTAAGGGTGTTGCTAGGCTATTGTTGTGGTGCTCTGATTGTTATGGCATTGATAAGGGTGTTCTGGGTGGATACTAGGGTGTTGCTAGGCAGCTTTTAAGGTTTTCTTAGTAGGGTGTTGCTAGGCAATGTGTTTGTAAGAGTGTTGCTAGGCTATTGCTGTGGTGCTTTAATTGTAATGGCACAATTGTTAGTTAGCCGCTGAGGTCTTATAAATGGTTGCTAGGCTAGGGTATTTTCAGTGGAGATATCAGGTAATGTTTGCACACCTTTCTCTGAGAGCTGCCTTAGCAAAGAGCACTAAAAACAGACCATAATCAATAGTGTTTGTTGACTTCATGCTAAGGTGAATAACAAAAAGTAATATTTTCATCGACCAATTAACTGTTAGACACCACTTTATCTAATACATGAAAAGGTCCAAGTATTGATAAAACCAAGCCCAAGATGTCATTTAGCATAATGTGATGTAATCATATTCTTCATACAGTTCTTACTTTATGTGCTACAAGCCAAAATAAGCTGTGCCAGCAGAATTTCCAGGTAATTCTCTATGACAACAGGCTCCTTCACCACATGATTGAGTCGAGGAAGACAAATAACGTTTGCATTTCCTGTTTGTCAGTAGCGCATTGTGGATTTGTAGTCATCACCAGAGAGGCCAGAGATGAGCCAGATATGTGAGCGGTCAGATTGGATGGTATTCAGGTATAGATTTCATGTCATCTTAAGAAATAACCCTGAGCCCGGCTTTCCTCTAGCCTTTAGTGGAGATGTATTCAGAATCGAAGGCAGGCGGCAGCTTGAGAAATACCAAAGTGTTTAGCAGCCAAGCACCTTAATGGGGTAGACGACAGCTTCTTTGACTAATCGCTTGGCAGCCTCCAGGCCTATAATGTCGTCCCAGCGCACGTTGGGATTGTGTAAATAGATATCCTTTATGGAGAGACAGGAGAGAAAGATGAAATGGAGTGCTTCAATAATACATGTTCCACCTTCTGAATGTATCTGCACACACACACACACACACACACACACACACACACACACACACACACACACACACACACACACACACACACACACACACACACACACACACACACACACACACACACACACACACACACACACACTATATTATAAAAAAGACTGTATGCTGCTCTCTATATTTTTCATTATCGGACCTGGTTGTCCTATTTTTGTCTTTAAATGTAAAATATTGTATAATGAAACATCAAAATCAACTGAAGATGAGCTTATTTGAGACCCATCAAGATTTTTTGCATTGTGACTTTATTTTTATGACATTTTCCCTTCCAATTCTCATATAGTGAATAAAAAACCTGTAATGTTCTGCTTTTTGTTGATTTTAAAGCAAAAATAGAAATGGATGGTTGCACTCAAATACATAGTAATGCTGTAGGTGCGTGAAACAATAATCAAATGATCAAAAATATTGACCACACTCTAAATTAAAGTCTTATTAAAGTCTTATTTTAGTATAGTAAATATAAATAATACTTTATAATACTTATAAACGTATTATTTGAATTAATAAATTAAATAAAAATATTTTAATATTGAAATAATTTTAAAATACACAGCACTTCACTTTGCAAATTAGAATATACATTTTTAAAGAAGTCTCTTCTGCTCACCGAACCTGCATTTATTTAATTCAAAGAGCAGCAAAAACAGTAAACAAATTGAATTATTTTTACTATTTTAAATAACTGTTTTCTATTTGAATATATTTTAAAATGTAATTTATTTCTGTGATAAAAGCTAAATTTTCAGCATCATTACTCCAGTCTTCAGTGTCACATGAAATTTGCTGTTCAAGAAACATTTTATATTATTACTATTATTATTATCAATATTTAAAACAGTTGAGTACATTTTTTTTAGGATTTCAATAATCAGAATGTATAAAAAAAAAAAAAACTTTTGTAGCATTATATACTATACCATTTAAAAGCTTAAAGTTAGTATAACTGGTTTGGAAAGAAATGATAGAAATTAATACTTTTATTTAGCAAGGATGCTTTTATTTGTCAAAAGTGATGATAAAGATATTTATAATATTACAAAAGATTTTTTCTATTCTTCTAAACTTTCTATTCATCAAAAAAGCCTGAAAACAATTAGACTCAGCTGTTTTCAGCATAATAATAATACATGTTTTTTTTAACAGCAAATCAAAATATTGGAATGATTTCTGAGGGATCATGTGACTGGAGCTTTGAAATCACAGGAATAAATTAAATTTTAAAATATATTCAAATAGAAAGCAGTTATTTTAAATAGTAAAAATATTTGAAAATTGTACTGTTTTTGCTGTACTTTGGATCAAATAAATGCAGGCTTTAAACTGTTCAAAAACTTTTGACTGGTAGTGTATATAATTATTTTATTTATTTATTTAAAAGCGCAGTTTTCAAAATGTACTGTACTTTGTTTCGCTTTGCAAAATATGTGTGTATATATCATTTTTCTAGTAGAATTTTCACTCTGAATCTTTATTCAGTGTGTGGGCAGTAATTTAAATTCACACAGTAATTCTAAAATACAGTTTTGTCAATTCAGACTGATTTTTTGTACTGTACTAATGAGCAGTTAAGGCACTTAACTGAAAATTATATATATACAGTGCCTTGTGAAATTATTCATACCCATTCATTTTTTTCACATTTTGTTATGTTGCTGCCTTACGTTAAACTACTTTAAATTACTGTTTTTCCCACATCAATCTACACTCCCTACTCCATAATGGCAAAGCAAAAAGTAGGTTTTTAACATCTGTGCAAATTTATTAAAAATAATATGAATATTTATGCAACAGGATCTTTTCAGTTTTATATTTTTAATAAATTTGCACAAATGTTAAAAACCTATTTTTTGATTTGCCATTATGGAGTAGGGAGTGTAGATTGATGTGGGAAAAAAAAGTAATTTAAAGTAGTTTAACATAAGGCAGCACCATAAAAAATGTGAAAAAAATGAAGGGGTATGAATAATTTTGCAAGGCACTGTATATATATATATATATATATATATATATATATATATATATATATATATATATATATAAGAAGATAAAAGAAACAAACAAACAATTGTGGGGTAATGTGCTTAACTGTCATTAAAATAATATATTGCAAAAAAAAAAAAAAAGACATCCTGAAAAGGCTTCTTTATCTTAATGCTAAGTCATTTTCATTTTTTAAATATTACTTTAATGGTAAAATGTCAGACTTCATAATATTTCCCTAATAAAGCTCCAAACTGTCACACAATTGAAGTAATTTCATAAACACTGACTTACTCTGCTAATAACTGCCGCAAGTTCCCTCATGTCACTGTTCATCCCAGTGAAGGTTTCAGCAAACGCTCCTGTCACATAAAGAGATGAGGGATGTTTCAGAATTACTTTCTACACCACAACAGCTTCCAGCAGAGTTTAAGTTGCTTTGAACCTGACTGTAACACACAATTGACCTACTGAGAAATCTGCGCAGGGCAGGAGTGAGTCATTAGCGGCACCTCTAACTGCATCATGAATCAGATTCCTGTAATCAACCTGATGACCCTGATGAAGAACGAAAGTCATATGGGTTTGAAACTGCACAGTACATGATGACAAAATATTCTTTTCTGAGGCAATAAACAATCCTAGGGAGACCTTTCTCATGTGTGTTCCCTCTTCTCAGAAGAGGGA
>NC_133383.1:27788324-27813324 GCF_049309525.1 Garra rufa
TGTAATAATATTTCCTAATATTACATTTTTTCTGTATTTTTGATCAATAAATGGTACTTTGATCAGCAAAAGAGGCTTCTTTAAAAACATTAAAAATCAGAAAAATAAAGAAAAGTATTATTTGTATACCATTATAATATTTATTAAGATTTGGAATTAGCTTTATTTTATGTTTTTAGTTTTCACTTTAATTTTAGTTTACAATTTAATAACTCTGTTATTTGCTTTTGTCATTAGTTTTTTGTTTTTTAATATTTCTATGTAGCTGTAATATACTTTATTTCAGTTTTAGTTTTAGTAATATGACTACTTTGTTTTTTTATTTCACTTAGTAGCAACATTTAACATTTTTATTTAAATGTTTAAGTTTATGTTTTTATCTAATATTAATATTTTATTTCAGCTAGAAAAAAATATTTTAACAGTTTTTAAGGACTAAAATTAAAAAAAAAGAAAACAAATTAGAAAAATGTAGTTTTAATTTTTTCAGTTTTATTAATTTTAGTAATACTTTAACTGTGATTTTGTGACATTATTTTGATCTCATCAACATGCATTTTTTTTTAATTCCCATTATTTTTAATGTCGATTATTAATCCAGTAATACAGCATTTTTAGAATATTAAAGAAATAAAAATATTGCCATACAATTCGTAATAATACCTACCTCACTGTTTTCACATAAAAGTAATGGCAGTGTTTTTTTCCCAACAAGTTTATTGGAATTTAGTGTTTAAATAAATGAATAAATAAATAAAGTGCAAAAAAAAAAAAAAAAAAACATTCCTAATGATCCTACAGTAGGCTTAATGTTCTATAAGCAATATGTGACCATGGACCACAAAACCAGTCATAAGGGTCAACTTTTTTTAAATTAAGATTTACACACATCTGAAAGCTGAATAAATAAGCTTTCCATTGATGTATAGTTTGCTAGGATTGAAAATATTTGGTCGAGATACAACTATTTGAAAATCTGGAATCTTAGGGTGCAAAAAAACAAACAAAACAAAACAAAAAAACTACATATTAAGAAAATCACCTTTAAAGTTGTCCAAATTAAGTTCTTTGCAATGCATATTACTAATCAAAAATTAAGTTTGGATATATTTACATTAGGAAACTTACAAAATATCTTCATGGAACATAATCTTTACTTAATATCCTAATGAAAATGTATCATTTTGACCCATACAATGAATTTACTTAAGTCTGGGTTTTGTGGTCCAGAGTCACGTATACATATTTTTTCTTTCTATTGATTTTGAGGACAAAACAAATAAGACCTGGCGATGTTCTTGACCTACCTGAATGTCCACCTGTGTCCACGGCTGTCCCGAACAGCAGCACATACTCTGTGAGAGAGGCGTGCAGCAGACACATGGAGCCCATCCAGCCGCCCGCATTCACAAACACCCACTGCAGGTCCTCATCGGGCAGGATGTGGCCCGGATACTTCTTCCGCAGCTCCACCACCACCTTGGAGAAGGCTTGATCATGGTCCTGGCCTGTGGCACACAAACACACACAGTTCAGACATCTAGTTTTATATCAGACATCTCGTATTTTTATCAGACATCTCGTTTTATATCAGGCATCTCATTTTATATCAGACAGCTATTTTTTATCAGACATCTCATTTTATATCAGACAACTAGTTTTTTATCAGACTTCTCGTTTTTTTTATCAGACATCTCGTTTTATATCAAACATCTCCTTTTATATCAGACAGCTAGTTTTATATCAGACAGCTATTTTTTATCAGACAGCTATTTTTATATCAGACAGCTAGTTTTTTTTTAATCAGACATCAAGTTTTATATCAGACAGCTAGTTTTTTATCAGACATCTCGTTTTATATCAGACATCTCCTTTTATATCAGACATCTCCTTTTATATCAGACAGCTAGTTTTTATCAGACAGCTAGTTTTTTTATCAGACATCTCGTTTTATATCAGACATCTCCTTTTATATCAGACAGCTCCTTTTATATCAGACAGCTATTTTATCAGACTTCTTGTTTTATATCAGTCATCTCCTTTCATATCAGACAGCTATTTTTATATCAGACAGCTAGTTTTTTTAATCAGACAGCTAGTTTTATATCAGGCATCGCATTTTATATCAGACAGCTAGTTTTATATCAGGCATCTCATTTTATATCAGACAGCTAGTTTTTATCAGACATCTCCTTTTATATCAGACAGCTATTTTTTATCAGACAGCTATTTTTATATCAGACAGCTAGTTTTTTATATCAGACAGCTAGTTTTTTATATCAGACAGCTAGTTTTTTATCAGACATCTCGTTTTATATCAGACATCTCCTTTTATATCAGACAGCTAGTTTTATATAAGACAGCTAGTTTTATATCAGACAGCTAGTTTTATATCATCGCATTATATATTTTTTTTAATCAGACTTCTCGTTTTTTATCAGACATCTCGTTTTATATCAGACATCTCCTTTTATATCAGACAGCTAGTTTTTATATCAGACATATTTTATATCAGACAGCTAGTTTCATATCAGAAAGCTAGTTTTATATCAGACAGCTTGTTTTATATCAGGCATCTAGTTTTTTTATCAGACATCTCGTTTTTTATCAGACAGCTAGTTTTTTATCAGACTTCTCGTTTTTTTATCAGACATCTCCTTTTTTATCAGACATCTCGTTTTATATCAGACATCTCGTTTTATATCAGACATCTCGTTTTATATCAGACATCTCGTTTTTTATCAGACATCTCGTTTTTTATCAGACAACTCATTTTATATCAGACATTTCGTTTTTATCAGACATCTTGTTTTATATCAGACAGCTATTTTTTTATCAGACAGCTATTTTTTTTTAATCAGACAGCTAGTTTTATATCAGGCATCACATTTTTATATCAGACAGCTAGTTTTATATCAGGCATCTCGTTTTTTAATCAGACATCTCGTTTTATATCAGACAGCTATTTTTTATCAGACTTCTCGTTTTTTTTTATCAGACATCTCCTTTTATATCCGACAGCTATTTTTTATCAGACATCTCCTTTTATATCCGACAGCTATTTTTTATCAGACAGCTATTTTTATATCAGACAGCTAGTTTTTTTAATCAGACAGCTAGTTTTATATCAGGCATCGCATTTTATATCAGACAGCTAGTTTTATATCAGACATCTCCTTTTATATCAGACAGCTAGTTTTATATCAGACAACTATTTTTTTATCAGACAGCTAGTTTTTTTTAATCAGACAGCTAGTTTTATATCAGGCATCGCATTTTATATCAGACAGCTAGTTTTATATCAGACAACTATTTTTTTATCAGACAGCTAGTTTTTTTTAATCAGACAGCTAGTTTTATATCAGGCATCGCATTTTATATCAGACAGCTAGTTTTATATCAGACAACTATTTTTTTATCAGACAGCTAGTTTTTTTAATCAGACAGCTAGTTTTATATCAGGCATCGCATTTTATATCAGACAGCTAGTTTTTTTATCAGACATATCCTTTTATATCAGACAGCTATTTTTTATCAGACAGCTATTTTTATATCAGACAGCTAGTTTTTTATATCAGACAGCTAGTTTTTTTATCAGACATCTCGTTTTATATCAGACATCTCGTTTTATATCAGACAGCTAGTTTTATATCAGACAGCTAGTTTTATATCAGACAGCTATTTTTTATATCAGACAGCTATTTTTTTTATCAGACAGCTATTTTTATATCAGGCATCTCATTTTATATCAGACATCTCGTTTTATATCAGACAGCTACTTTTTATCAGACATCTGTTTTATATCAGACATCTCCTTTTATATCAGACTTCTCATTTTTTATCAGACAGCTAGTTTTATATCAGACAGCTAGTTTTATATCAGACAGCTATTTTTATATCAGGCATCTCATTTTATATCAGACAGCTAGTTTTTTATCAGACATCTCGTTTTATACCAGACATCTCGTTTTATATCAGACAGCTAGTTTTATATCAGACAGCTAGTTTTATATCAGACAGCTATTTTTATATCAGGCATCTCATTTTATATCAGACAGCTAGTTTTTTATCAGACATCTCGTTTTATACCAGACATCTCGTTTTATATCAGACAGCTAGTTTTATATCAGACAGCTAGTTTTAAAACAGACATCTAGTTTTATATCAGACAGCTAGTTTTATATCAGACAGCTAGCTTTATATCAGACAGCTAGTTTTAAAGCAGACATCTCATTTTATATCAGACATCTCCTTTTATATCAGACTTCTTGTTTTTTATCAGACATCTCGTTTTATATCAGACATCTCATTTTATATCAGACAGCTAGTTTTATATCAGACAGCTATTTTTTATCAGACAGCTATTTTTATATCAGGCATCTCATTTTATATCAGACAGCTAGTTTTTTATATCAGACAGCTAGTTTTATATCAGACAGCTATTTTTTTTATCAGACAGCTATTTTTATATCAGGCATCTCATTTTATATCAGACAGCTAGTTTTTTATCAGACATCTCGTTTTATACAAGACATCTCATTTTATATCAGACAGCTAGTTTTTTATATCAGACAGCTAGTTTTATATCAGACATCTCATTTTATATCAGACAGCTAGTTTTTATCAGACTTCTCGTTTTTTATCAGACATCTCGTTTTATATCAGACATCTCGTTTTATATCAGACAGCTATTTTATCAGACTTCTTGTTTTATATCAGACATCTCCTTTTATATCAGACAGCTATTTTTATATCAGACAGCTATTTTTATATCAGACAGCTAGTTTTATATCAGACAGCTAGTTTTAAAGCAGACATCTCAGTTTATATCAGACATCTCGTTTTATATCAGACAGCTAGTTTTATATCAGGCATCTCATTTTATATCAGACAGCTAGTTTTTTATCAGACATCTCGTTTTATATCAGACAGCTAGTTTTTTATCAGACATCTCGTTTTATATCAGACATCTTTTATATCAGACAGCTAGTTTTATATCAGACATCTCCTTTTATATCAGACAGCTAGTTTTATATCAGGCATCTAGTTTTTTTTATCAGACATCTCGTTTTATATCAGACAGCTAGTTTTTTATCCGACAGCTAGTTTTTATATCAGACAGCTAGTTTTATATCAGACAGTTAGTTTTATACCAGACAGCTAGTTTTATACCAGACATCTCATTTTATATCACACAGCTAGTTTTTTTATCAGACAGCTAGTTTTTTATATCAGACATCTCGTTTTATATCAGACATCTCTTTTTATATCAGACAGCTAATTTTTTTTATCAGACATCTTGTTTTATTTATCAGACATCTTGTTTTATTTATCAGACATCTCGTTTTATTTATCAGACATCTCGTTTTATTTATCAGACATCTCGTTTTATTTATCAGACATCTCGTTTTATACCAGACATCTCCTTTTATATCAGACAGCTAGTTTTTTATCAGACATCTCGTTTTATATCAGACATCTCGTTTTAAAGCAGACATCTCGTTTTTTTATCAGACATCTCGTTTTATATCAGACATCTCCTTTTATATCAGACAGCTAGTTTTTTATCAGACAGCTAGTTTTTTATCAGACATCTCCTTTTATATCAGACATCTCCTTTTATATCAGACACCTAGTTTTTTTATCAGACATCTCGTTTTTTTTATCAGACAGCTAGTTTTATATCAGACAGCTAGTTTTAAAGCAGACATCTCGTTTTATATCAGACATCTCCTTTTATATCAGACAGCTAGTTTTTTATCAGACAGCTAGTTTTAAAGCAGACATCTCGTTTTATATCAGACATCTCCTTTTATATCAGACAGCTAGTTTTTTATCAGACAGCTAGTTTTTTATGAGACAGCTAGTTTTTTTATCAGACATCTCATTTTATATCAGACATCTCGTTTTATATCAGACATCTCCTTTTATATCAGACAGCTAGTTTTTTTTATCAGACAGCTAGTTTTATATCAGACAGCTAGTTTTAAAGGAACACTCCACTTTTTTTTGGAAATAGGCTCATTCTCCAACTCCCCCCAAATTAGTAAATTTATTTTTACCATTTTGAAATCCATTCAGCCGTTCTCCTGTTCTGGCGATATCACTTTTAGCATAGCTTAGCATAGATCATTGAATCCTATTAGACCAATAGCATCGCGTTCAAAAATAACCAATGAGTTTCAGTATTTGTCCTATTTAAAACTTGATTCTTCTGCAATTATATCATGTACTAAGACCGGCGGAAAATGTAAAGCTGCGATTTTCTAGGCCGATAAGATTAGGAACTACACTCCCATTCTGGCGTAATAGTCAAGGAAGTTTGCTGCTGTAATATGGACACAGATGTCTTAATACATCTTTGAAGCTCTGTGTTGCTCGAATCATAATAAATACAGTATAGGGCTGGACAATAATTCGATATCAATATATATCGCGATAGAATGTTTTTCAATAACGGTGATACGATTTTTAAACCCATTTCCGATATTTCGATATACATTTGCATATATATGTATATAATTTTATACATTAGCATTTGTCACTGAATGACGTTCAGTGCTCAGCCGTCAGAAAGAGCAAAACAGAATTGCGTGATGACGTACATCAAAGACACGCTGCTAGCGCTCAGCAGCAGTTGTTGGCTAGGCTCCGTTGCGGGAAGTTTTTAACTACAAAATGAGTATCCCTGACCGCAATACAGATGTGGATGAACAAGCTTCCACAAGAAAGAAGGCAGACGAAATAGTTGATAATCGCGATAGGGCTGGATTAAACTTTAAGAGGCAATGATGTAAATGAATAAATATGCACGCTGCACGTTTCAAAGTCAACACGCGGCACTGATGTCTTTATATGAATGTATCTGAAGGGAGCCGACTGTCCTCAGAAAGGTATCGTTGGCATTTTCATTTCATGCCTGATAAAACTGGGTTAATGCTGCTTTGTATACAGCCGTTACTAGGGAAACCGTAATATTTCAGCGCTCCTAAAGCGCCACCTAGTGACAGAATGAATATGCACGTCCATATTTTCAGATGGTCAGATTATTGCAAATCTCAACCAATGTTTTTTATGCAGCAAACACAGAGTTGTAAATGTGAAAGAAGTTAATGTGCTTTCTAAAAATCTAAACAATTAAGACAGTTATATTTATGTTTTAAATAAATATAATACATTATATAGTTGATTTATTCCTTTTAATGGTATAAAGGCTGAAATGCCATTTTATAAGATTTGTTTTTGTGAAAAACCTGTATCTGAACTGTAAATCATGTCATTTTATGGCTTAATATGGCTTAATACCGTACATCGTCCAACCCCACTCATACTGTTCATTTTACTTGTGCAGCTCTTAAAAAGTGTCATAAATTGCCTCAAATTGATATTTAAAAATTCCGCATACACTGTAAATAGTGAAATAAAATTCATTCCTTGATATTTGTTGATATTCTAAATCTCTGGCTACCAGAGATTAGGAACTTTTGCGAGCCCTGACCTCCTTTCTGGAAGAGGATTAATAATTAGTTGGCCTAGTGGCATCATTTTTATTATGATTTCTTTCCCCCTTTCCGGTTCCGGCCAGAGCAATGTGTTTTTGTTGTTGCTCACTCTTTATTTATTTTATTCTTTTTGTTTCTTTATCTGAAAACTGCTGAAGCAGTTTGTTTGTTGTTAAAATTTATATGAATAATCAGCCTGCTCTTGTTTAAATGGAAATGTATTATTGTTAATAAGCTGAGTCTGAGAGTTTTATTTATGTGTAGTTATTTGTAAAGGCTAAATAAAAATAAAAAGTGAACCTTATTTTTTTTTGTATTGTTTTTATTAAAAATGTTTTTATATCATTTTAATAGGAGGAGCCTGGATGTATTATAGACTTTGCAAATTCAGTTTGCAGACATTTGTAGGTACAGACATCCATTGTGTGTCCTCGGCAGTTTTTTTTTTCCTGAGGCTTTTTAATATTGTCCATATCGATATCGGAATTATATCGTATCGACCGAAATTAAGAAATATATTGTGATATAAATTTTTGCCATATCGTCCAGCCCTAATACAGTATATACAGTAGATAGTATCACACCATTCGCAATAGTACCATTGCTATGGTGATGTAACTTTAGATTAGAAACAGGTTATGCGTGTTTACTCACCTGCATACTGTTTGGCTAACTTGGCAACATCTTCTTTTGTAAAGACATATTGTTTATTAGCCATCCAATATCTTAGAAACTGAACTGTCAACACCAGAACCCCGAGAACCACCACCATTTTCAGAATAAGTCTTATTAACGACATCGTAACCCGACCACAAACGACTGTTTGAAAGTAAAACGCAGTTTAAGATTGCAAAAGACATTAAACAGACTTCATTCAGACACACAGCATGGCATACATGAGCAGTGACGGACGCTGACGTGAGGTGACGTCACGCCGGCGACAACCAATCGGCTGGCACAAGCGGAAAGTTCTAGTCCAATGAAATCGCAAAGGGCGCTACAAGGAAGGAGGCGGTGCACCGGTGCATTATTATTATCAATACGCCACCAAAATACGCAAAGTACACAAACAGATTTTATTGATACAGTGAGATGTGTAGAAGAAATTAGTGTGTTTATATATGTAGTGTCTTTTATATTCTCTAGGAACCTGTAAACAGTCCAAGCACTGCTCGGTTTGTTCATCTTTAGATGCCAAGTTCTGCGTTTTATATGCGCAGCGCTGTTCGCTTGAGGATACTTAGGGGCGAAGATCAAATGAAAACTTGAAACTCTAAAAAGAAACAATCAATAAATTAATGTTAAAGCCCGTAACAGGTGATCGGATAGATAACGGAACTACAGAGGGATTTATTAAGCATTAAGCAGTAAGCAGTGAGGATTAAGATGGACAGTATGAGTAAACCCATGTTTGATCCTAAAGGTAAGGAATGTTTTTACACATTGACACTTGTGCATATTTATTTCCGACCTTTGAACTGTCCACGATTCACAGACACATCTACATGTCATTTATTGACCTCTTTTTGTTACTCCTGTCTTTTGAATCCACTGAAAATAATACACTTGCTACATGAGTCACGTGACGGCTGGCGGTGACGCAAAGCGGATCATGTGATTTGAGCTCTGAATCATTTTAGAGAATCGGTTCGTTTGGACAGTTTTGTCAATGAACCGGTTCAAACTCATTTACTAGTTAGGTAATGCTCTCAAAGTATCTACGCATGATTGTATGAGTCATTTTTAAGTAAAATACACTTTAGATGTATTTTATATGTATGCTGTTGTTTTTCACAATGTTTAAATATAGGTATATCCACATTATTTTTCCCTTAAGAATGGGGGCAGCCATTTGTACATTTTATGGGTCTGGCTTCCAGTCTCATTCGCGTCCAGCTATTTTTAGCTGTACAAAATGGCTAGTTTTGCTGCTTGATATTGCAGATTGGTGCGTCTTACCATATTATTTGAATGTATTATTGTAATTATGAGCACACTGGTTTGTAGTGCAAACTGTTTTACCATTGTTATTCTTCTTGTTATGTCCCCATAGCATCCTTCGTATAGCAGTCCTTAAAGGAGTAGTTCACTTTCAGAACAAATATTTACAGATAATGTACTCACCCCCTTGTCATCCAAGATGTTCATGTCTTTCTTTCTTCAGTCGTAAGGAAATTATGTTTATTGAGTAAACCATTTCAGGATTTCTCTCCATATAATGGACTTCTATGGTGCCCCCGAGTTTAAACTTCCAAAATCCAGCTTCAAAGGGCTCTAATCCCAGCCGAGTAAAGAATGGCTTTATCTAGCAAAACAAGGTTATTTTCTAAAAAAAAAAATAAATAAATAAAAAATTACAATTTATATACTTTTTAACCTAAATTGGTCGTCTTGTCCACCTTGGCAAGACGAGCTTTTGAGATGAAAAAGTATATAAATTGTTCTTAGAAAATAAGAACAATTTCGCTAGAAAAGACCCTTCCTCCTCGGCTGCGATCGTTTAGAGCCCTTTGAAGCATTTTGGAAGTTCAAAGTCAGGGACACCATAGAAGTCCATTATATGGAGAGAAATCCTGAAATGTTTTCCTGAAAAAAAAACAAAAAAAAAACAATTTCTTTAAGCCTGAAGAAAGAAAGACATGAACATCTTGGATGACAAGTGAGTACATTATCTGTAAATATTTGTTCTGAAAGTGAACTACTCCTTTAATTTGTCCATTGTGGGTCTCAGGTGTGATCCCAGTTTTTTTTTTTTTTTTTTTTTAATAAATGTCATATCACTGTCTTCGATAAAATAAAAACTATCAATTTATGCTACTTTCTTGGTAACTTTTGGTGTTCCACCCCCCCCCCCCCTTTTTTTTTTTTTTTTTTTTTTTAACATTTATTTACCTCTAAAAGTGACACATTTTTTATATAAATATGCTTATTTTTTATGTTATATTTAATATTTCTTATACTTCAGTAAAAAAAAAAAATTAAAGCTGCAAGCAGCGTTGACCGGGCCCTCGCCGTCTGGCAGTCGCCATCACGATAGCATCAGGAAAACGGTGCCCAGTTGGCACATGCATTCACAATAACCCTTTGGACTAACCCTAACTGTCTCTCCTCCTGTCTGACTCTTTCTCTTACCACCCATCCCACCTCCTTACACTCAGCCACTTACCACACAAACACACACATAGAGTGCAGAGCAGAGTGAGATCAGATTTGTTTTTTAATTTTCTTTCATTCGTGGAGTTTTGTATAATTATGAAATGAACTGTGTTTAATCAGAATGAATAGTTATTTGTATGAAAAAAGTTTCAAAGAGTTAGGATGCTGCACTTTAAATATATAATAAATCATTGAAAATTGAAAATGGAAAATAAAATTCTAGGCACGCTATCTGCCTCAAAAACACAGGAAACAAATATTTGAATGTATTTTGTATTTTTATTTATTTTCCATGGCAACAGCATTTGATGCATCAGGGACGCCTTTACAGACTCTCATCGGCCGTGTTTTTACATCATTCTGATGAAGTTTGAAGAAAATCGAGTACAAATACATTGTTCGTTGTTCGTTCGTGTGTTAGTTCATTAACCAATGTTAACAAAAGAGACCCTATTTTAAATAGTTACCATGTTTTATGATCTACATCCATTTTTAAATATTATTTTAATGATCTATAAGCATCTGTGAAATAATTATAAACAAATATATTAAAAATAAATACATATTAACTTAGTTGAAGTATTTGTTTCTCATTCTAATTAAGTGAACTGAGAAGTATAGTGTCATACTTATAAGATTTTTTATTCTATCAGTGAGATTGTATATATGTATATAAATCATATAATTTTTCCTTAAAAGATTAAAAAAAGATTTTAATGCTCTTTAAGCACCTATACAAAATAATTATGTAAAAGTACACTGACAGTACAGTCTATATCAACGGATTCTATGGATTATTTTCATTCTTATACACTGAGAATGAGCTAAATAGCATTAGAGGCAAACGATTCCTTATCTTATGAGGACCTCTAGTGTTCATCCCTGGTATTAGAGCTTTAATCTGACAAATTTATGTGACACTTTTAATGTTTTTGGGGCCTCTGAGCATGATAACATTTTGAAACTACACGTATTTCCTAAGAATTTCTTGTTCTTTATATGTAAAAAGTTTTGATGAGTTAGAATAATGCAATTTAAAGATATATGAAAATAACTCTTCATCTTTTTTATTGTTACTTTCATAAATCACCACATCAACACCGTTCAAGATGTCCCAAAGCCGTTCACAATTTAACATCTTCAGTATCTTGGCATCATGTTGACAAAGTTTGGTGTGAACTGTCTGATTCTGCTATGAGTGATATGAATTTATTCACAACTATATTTAAAAACACAGGAAACAAATGTTAAAGTTTGACATGTTGCCATGGCAACAGCATTTGATGTATCAAGGACCCCTTCACAGATTCTCATCGGCCGTGTTTTGATATTATTCTGATGAAGTTTGAAGCAAATTGAGTAAAATTAAGAGGTTGATTTAAAAGCGTTTTGCAAGCAACACACTTCCTGCTGCCAGTTGGTGGCGCTATAACTTTGACTCATAATAGTCACATCTCTGTGATCGGTATCATACGACGAACAAACTGCTTAAGTTTGGTCAAAATCAGATAAAGTGTGTCAAAATTATTAGACATTTCCTGTTTCTCATTTCTCGCCATAATTTGTCGCTCTGCCACGGCCAAACCGTTCGAGATACCAAAAATCCCCTGGCAATTTTGCATTCCCAATATCTTGAGATCATGCTGACCGAGTTTGGTGGCCATCGGTGGAAAGGTCTAGGAGGAGTATTTCAAATTCCACAGCTTGATTTTTCCAAAAATCCATATTTAAATAAAAATAGCTGACTTCCTGTTGGTCGTAGCTAATGGGTGTAAATTAGAAAGTTGTCCGGCTTGATGAGTCCAATATATGTACCGAGTTTGGTGACTGTAGGACAAAGTAACCCCCCAACTTTTGTCAAAAGGTGGCGCTATGGAGCGCCTGCTCCACGCCCATTTATGGGCTTTTATCAGTGTTTAACTGTCATTAATACAGATGTGTGTGTTGAGTTTCATGAAATTCTAAGCATTTTAAGTGGCTCAAAAACACAAAAAACTAAAGTTAAAGTTTGACACGTTGCCATGGCAACATGATAAAAGTTATGGATAACGCCCTTCACAGATTCTTATCGGTTGTGTTTCGACATTATTGGGATGAAATTTGAAGCAAATTGAGTAAAATTAAGAGGCTGAGTTTAAAGCGTTTCAAAAACGTCACGCTTTCTGCTGCCAGTTGGTGGCGCTATAACTTTGACTCATAATAGTCACATCTCTGTGATCGGCATCAGACGATGAACAAACTGCTGAAGTTTGGTCAAAATCAGACAAAGTATGTCAAAGTTATTAGGCACTTCCTGTTTCTCATTTCTCGCCATAAATTTGTCGCCCCGTCACGGTCAAACCGTTCGAGATATCAAAAATCCCCTGGCAATTTTGCGTCCCCAATGTCTTGAGATCATGCTGACCGAGTTTGGTGGCCATCGGTGGAAAGGCCTAGTAGGAGTATTTCAAATTCCATTGCATGCACTTTTTAGACATCCCTGAATAGCCGACTTCCTGTTTGGCGAAGCACGGACTATGAGTGTGAAATTTGTTCGGCCCGATGAGGTCTATATGTGTATGAATTTTGGTGACTGTAGGTCAACCGTTGTGCGCTCCAGAGCCCTTCAAAAGTCGCAATTTTTAACGCTGTGCCATGCCCCCCCCAGGTGACCCCCCCATGTCAAAGTCTGTCCGGCCCTGATGGCCGCAGGTTCCAATGTGTGTGCAAAGTTTCAAGAGTTTTCGTGTATGTTAAGGCCCCCGAAATCCCCCAAAACATTGAAAAAAAAAAAAAAATAATAATAATAATTAAAGCTGCAAGCAGCGATGACCGGGCCCTCGCCATATGCGCAGTCACCATCCTGATAGCATCAGGAAAACGGTGCCCAGCTGGCACATGCATTCACAGTAACCCTCTGCCAGTTTGGATTTAAAGTTTACAGAATTGAAAGGGTTAATTAAAATCAACACACAGACACATACACACAATATTTAAAATTTTGCCATCCAGTTTAATTTGTTAACATTAACTATATTAGTTAACATGAACAATAATTAAATAGCATTTATTAATATTAATTAATATTAAGCTAAAAAAAAGTATTCATATATTATTAAAAGGTACATTAGTACATTTATTTATATTTGTTAAAAATATTTGTGGGTTCATGTATTAATAATACATTATAAGGGTATTCTTAAGGCATTATAATGAATGCATAATAAATTATAAAAACCTTATAATATGTTGTATCATCTCATGAGCATTCATAAGAACAGTTTTAATGTATTAGAATTTTTACTTTTTTTATTATAGCTTTTGAGTATGATTACCTCCTCATAGTTATAATGTATAAGTCTCATATTTTGCCATCTTACTGATGTCACTTTACTTAAAGCATACAAAGATCACTTATAAGTAATCATAATAATAATTCTCAAATAGCCATAAGACAGCTTTTTATAAATAACTCTGCAACTGCATGTCAGCTAGCAGTAATTATTATTAGTAGTGTGCTAAATATATGCTAACACTGTATTTAGACAGTTCCCCAAAAGACAAACTGATTATAAGTAACTTTGCAAGAACAACCTTCTACTTAGCCTAACATTAAACTAAGTCTACACTGTAAGGAGTGTTAGTTGGTGAGAGTTAGTTGTTAATAGTCAATAGAATAGAATATAATGTAAAAAATAAATCTAATATGATATAGTCCATTACAAATGAAGTAGGTTTAAAATGGTGTCTACTGTGTGTTATAAATAATTATAATCTTAAAAGTTATAACCTCTAATATTTAAGTATTATAATGTATGATAATTGTTGTTATGAATATTCATTGGATGATATAATATATTATAAGTTTTTTTATAATGCATTATACGTTCATTATAATGCCTTAGAAATACCCTTATAATAGGGGCTTCATAGAAAGTGTTACCAAATCAGTGAGAGACAAACAAAACATTTCATAATTTTTAATTAAAAAAATAACTAATTTTTTTATGCTTTTTAGTGTTTATTTTAAAATTATGTAAAAGTATTCTGACAGTACAGTACATAACAACTCCAAATAAATCTATGCATTCGTTTCTTTGTTGCACATTGAGAATAAACAGAATAGGATTAGAGGTAAAAATATTCCTTATCATACGAGGACCTCTGGTGTTCATCCCTTGTATTACAGTCTTCATTTCTCCCTCTCTCACTTCTGGATACTTTTAATGTTTTTGGGGCCTCTGAGCATGATACAATTTTGATACCAAGCGTATTTTCTAAGAATGATTTGTTCTTCATACATACAAAGTTTTGAAGAGTTGGTATTAGGCACTTTAAAGATATAGAAAAATGAATGCAACTTTTTTTACTGTGACTTTTAAAAAATCACCACATCAACACCGTTCAAGATATCCAAAATCCGCTCACAATTTAGCATTTTGAGTATATTCTTATCATGTTGGCAAAGTTTGGTGTGAACTTCTTGTTTCTGCTTTGTTTAGTATGATTTTATTTACAGCCTGATTTTTCCAAAAATCCACATTCAAATAAAAATAGCCAACTTCCTGTTTATTATAGCTAATGAGTATTAATTAGAAAGTTGTCCGGCTTGATGAGACCAATATATGTACCGAGTTTGGTGACTGTAGGCAAAACTAAACCCCCAACTTTTGTCAAAAGGTGGCGCTATAGAGTGCCTCCTCCACGCCCATTTATGGGCTTTTATCAGTGTCTAAATATCATTAATACAGATGTGTGTGTTGAGTTTCATGAAATTCCAAGTATTTTAAGTGGCTCGAAAACACAAAAAACTAAAGTTAAAGTTTGACACGTTGCCATGGCAACATGATAAAAGTTATCGATAATGCCCTTCACAGATTCTCATCGGCCGTGTTTCGACATTATTGGGATGAAGTTTCAAGCAAATTGAGTAAAATTAAGAGGCTGATTTAAAAGCATTTAGAAAACGTTGCGCTTTCTGCTGCCAGTTCTCTGTGATTGGCATCAGACGATGAACAAACTGCTGAAGTTTGGTCAAAATCAGACAAAGTGTGTTAAAGTTATTAGACACTTCCTGTTTCTCATTTCTCGCCATAACTTTGTCGCCCCGCCACGGCCAAACCTTTCGAAATATCAAAATTCCCCTGGCAATTTTGCGTCCCCAATGTCTTAAGATCATGCTGACCGAGTTTGGTGGCCATCGGTGGATACACCTAGGAGGAGTATATCAAATTCCATTGCATGCGCTTTTTAGACATCCCTGAACAGCTGACTTCCTGTTGGGCGAAGCACTGACTTTGAGCATGAAAGTTGTTCGGCCCAATGGGGTCTATATGTGTATCAATTTTGATAAATGTAGGTCAACCGGTGTGTGCTCCATTCTGGGCTCGGGCCCTAATAATAATAATCCTTAGAAAAACAATAGGGCCTTCGCCCTTTTGGGCTCGGGCCCTAAAAATCATTCCAGTAAGTTCAGTCAGCCAAAACCTAAACCAAAACCTGGTGACTTTAGTGACATCTGGTGACATATGATGGTATACAAATATCAAAAATATCAGTATCCACTATATGGCTAGTACTCAATGGCTGCATATAGGATGAAATCTATAAACTTTCTAACAAAAAAAATAAAATAAAATAAAATAAATAAATAAATAAAAACATCAAATTTCAATAACTTCCAAAAAGTAAAATAGAACAAAATAGTGCTAAACAGGTAAGAATAAACAATAAACCTAACAAGTAGCATGTTCCAGACAGTTTTTGTTTGGAATCCACAACAGATCTTGCTGTAGGACTTTGATCTGAATTTGGAATGTGTATGTGTGTGTTTGCAAGTGTGAGTGTTTGCCACATTGAGAATGTTGTATAGGCTCACCCCTTCTTCTGTTTGTATATATGATCCGCATTGTGTTGGATTTATTGACTTTTATTGGACAAATGTTTTTTTTTTTCAATTTAGTATTTCCCATTTATTAATTCCCATTCATTTCCTGTGGGTGCCCATTTTTGTCCACAAAGGACAAATTAAAGTGTTTTCCCCGCCCCCCCAACCACTTAACTTTGTTGAACCTAGTCAATTTGTGTGTGCGTGTTCATTTGGCAAACTTAGGAAAGTAGCCAGGTCTTGTACCTCTCAGATTAAGAAAACTATTAAAAAATAAATAAATGAAAAAGATGTTGCCCAAATTTGTCCAGAAGGATGTTTGAGGGTTAAACGGTCAAATTTTCCAAAAGATTATTTGTGTCAGAAATTAATATATTAAGTTCTGCTTGTTTTCTTTAAAGTCAAACCATTTAAGTACTGGTTTATCTTATATTATTCTTGCATGTTGATCTTTGTCTCAGAGCACCAGCATTTAAGATACAATCCTCTGCGGGACTCCTGGGTTCTGGTTTCGGCCCATCGGATGAAGCGTCCGTGGAAAGGACAGGTGGAGAAACCGCCAGAGGACAACATCCCACGACATGACCCAAACAACCCCCTCTGTCCTGGCAGTGTGAGAGCTAATGGAGAGGTGAGCAACTGGGCGGCTTTTTGGACTGAATGTTGCTGAGGTGTCATTGCAAGAAGTGAGATAAAAAATGTAAAAGAATGCAAGCCGTTTTCAACATTGATTATAATAAGAAATGTTTCTTGAGCAGCAAATCAAATTGATTTCTGAAGAATCATGTGACACTGAAGACCAGAGTAATAATGCTGAAAATTCAGTTTTGATCAAACAAGTAAATTACATTTTAAAATATATATAAAAAGGGAACAGTCATTTTAAATTATAATAATATTTTACAGTATTACTATGTTTTACATTTGTTTGATCAAATAAACGCAGCCTTTTCATAAGCCTTGCAATTTTAATGAGACTTCTTAAAAATAAAAAACCTCTAAAAATCTTGTGACCCCAATCTTTTGAACACATATTGTCTCAATATCTTGCTCATAGACTTCCATTGTAAAAAACAGTTCTTAAAAAAATGCCTAAATCTTGTCTGCTATTTGGCTACTATTTCTAGTTGCCTAATGCATCCCTGCCTCAAGTCCCATTCTAAATCATGATTCACATGTGCAATACATGCTTTTTGGTCCCATTTCATATAAAATGATTCGCGATACGCGCTTTAAAGTTCCGTTTGACTCAAACGATTCGCAATAAGCGCTTTAAAGTTGTTGTGATTAAAATGATTCGCAATACGAGCTTTATAGTCCCGTTTTAAATCAAATGATTTGCAATACATGTTTAAATGTCGTTTTGAATCAAATGCTTCGTGATATGTGCTTTATAGTCCCGCTTTGAATCAAATGATTCGCAATACAAGCTTTATAGTCCCGTTTTAAATCAAATGATTCGCAATACAAGCTTTATAGTCCCGTTTTAAATCAAATGATTTGCAATACATGTTTAAATGTCGTTTTGAATCAAATGCTTCGTGATATGTGCTTTATAGTCCCGCTTGAATCAAATGATTCGCAATACAAGCTTTATAGTCCCGTTTTAAATCAAATGATTTGCAATACATGTTTAAATGTCGTTTTGAATCAAATGATTCGTGATATGTGCTTTATAGTCCCACTTTGAATCAAATGATTCGCAATACATG
Source organism: Garra rufa (assembly GCF_049309525.1). Taxonomy (NCBI): domain Eukaryota; kingdom Metazoa; phylum Chordata; class Actinopteri; order Cypriniformes; family Cyprinidae; genus Garra; species Garra rufa. The sequence continues at coordinate 27,806,561 of NC_133383.1, forward strand.
TTTTAAAGTCGCTTTGAATCAAATTCACAAAACATGCTTTAAAGTCCCGTTCTGAATCAAATGATTCATGATATGCGCTTTAAAGGAACGCTCCACTTTTTTTTTTGGAAATAGGCTAATTCTCCGACTCCCCCCGAGTTTGTTGAGTTTTACCGTTTTGAAATCCATTCAGCCGTTCTCCTGTTTTGGCGATATCACTTTTAGCATAGCTTAGCATAGATCATTGAATCCTATTAGACCAATAGCATCGCGTTCAAAAATGACCAACGAGTTTCGATATTTATCCTATTTAAAACTTGACTCTTCTGTAGTTATATCGTGTACTAAGACCAGCGGAAAATGTAAAGATGTGATTTTCTAGGCCGATAAGATTAGGAGCTACACTCCCATTCCGGCGTAATAGTCAAGGAAGTTTGCTGCCGTAATATGGACACAGCAGGCGCAGTAATATCACGCAGCGCCTGAAATTAGTTCCCAGCTAGGTAACTTCCAATGTGATGAAGTTAGCATTTCCACATGTGCTGCGTGATATTACTGCGCCTGCTGCGTCCATATTACAGCAGCAAACTTCCTTGACTATTACGCCGGAATGGGAGTGTAGTTCCTAATCTTATCGGCCTTTAAATCGCAGCTTTATATTTTCCGCCGGTCTTAGTACACGATATAACTACAGAAGAGTCAAGTTTTAAGTAGGACAAATACTGAAACTCGTTGGTCATTTTTGATCGCGATGCTATATTGGTCTCATAGGATTCAATGAACTATGCTAAGCTATGCTAAAAGTGATATTGCCTGAACAGGAGAACGGCTGAATGGATTTCAAACGGTAAAACTCAACTTATTAACTCAGGGGGAGTTGGAGAATGAGCCTATTTCCAAAAAAAGTGGAGTGTTCTTTTAAAGTCTTGCTCTGAATCAAATGATTCGCGATATGTGCTTTAAAGTCATTCTGAATTAAATGATTCATGATACAAGCATTAAAGTCCCATTTTAAATCAAATAATTCGCAATACGTGCCTTAAAGTCATTCTGAATCAAATGATTTGCAGTACACGCTTTAAAGTCCCGTTCTGAATCGAATGATTCACAATATGCGCTTTAAAGTCCCGTTCTGAATCGAATGATTCACAATATGCGCTTTAAAGTCGTTCTGAATCAAATGATTCATGATACAAGCTTTAAAGTCCCATTTTAAATCAAATAATTCGCAATACGTGCCTTAAAGTCATTCTGAATCAAATGATTTGCAGTACACGCTTTAAAGTCCCGTTCTGAATCGAATGATTCACAATATGCGCTTTAAAGTCCCGTTCTGAATCGAATGATTCACAATATGCGCTTTAAAGTCGTTCTGAATCAAATGATTCATGATACAAGCATTAAAGTCCCATTTTAAATCAAATAATTCGCAATACGTGCCTTAAAGTCATTCTGAATCAAATGATTTGCAGTACACGCTTTAAAGTCCCGTTCTGAATCGAATGATTCACAATATGCGCTTTAAAGTCCCGTTCTGAATCGAATGATTCACAATATGCGCTTTAAAGTCGTTCTGAATCAAATGATTCATGATACAAGCTTTAAAGTCCCATTTTAAATCAAATAATTTTGCGATACGTGCTTTTAAAGTCCCGTTTTGAATCAATCCAGATAGCACACATACGTCTGCAAGATGTCTGTTAAAGATCTCTTGATCTTGAAAGCATCTGCTGTGCACAAACATCTGGCAGATGTCTGTAAGATGTCAGTTTAACATACATTCTAATTCATGAACACCTTAAATACATCTAATAGACATCTATTTGACATCTGGTAGGAAACGTCTTGCAGATGTCTGTAAGATGTCAGTTTTACATACAATCTAAATCATTCTCATCTATTAGATATCTATTTGACATCTGATAGGAAAAGTCCAGTAGACGTATTGCAGATGTCTTGCAGATGTAAATGCAGACATCAAATAGGCGTCTCGGAGATGTACTTGTGCTATCGGGGAAATGATTCACGATACACACTTTAAAGGCGTTCTGAATCAAATGATTCGCGATATGTGCTTTAAAGTCGTTCTGAATTAAATGATTCATGATACAAGCTTTAAAGTCCCATTTTAAATCAAATAATTCGCAATACGCGTCTTAAAGTCATTCTGAATCAAATGATTTGCAGTACACGCTTTAAAGTCCCGTCCTGAATCGAATGATTCACAATATGAGCTTTAAAGTCGTTCTGATACAAGCTTTAAAGTCCCATTTTAAATCAAATAATTTGTGATACGCGCTTTGAAAGTCCCGTTTTGAATCAATCCAGATAGCACACATACGTCTGCAAGATGTCTGTTAAAGATCTCTTGATCTCTTGACATCTATTTGACATCTGGTAGGAAACGTCTTGCAGATGTCTGTAAGATGTCAGTTTTACATACAATCTAATTCATAAACATCTATTAGATATCTATTTGACATCTGATATGAAAAGTCCAGTAGACGTATTGCAGATGTCTTGCAGATGTAAATGCAGACATCAAATAGGCGTCTCGGAGATGTACTTGTGCTATCGGGGAAATGATTCACGATACACACTTTAAAGTCCTGTTCTGAATCAAATGAATCTAAATACGCGCTTTAAAGTCGTTCTGAATCGAATGATTCGCAATACATGCTTTAAAGTCCCGTTTTTAATCAAATGATTCGCGATACACTCTTTAAAGTCATTCTTAATCAAATCATTCGCAATACACTTTAAAGTCCCGTTCTGAATCAAATGATTCACGATACACTCTTTAAAGTCATTCTAAATTAAATGATTTGCAATAAACTTTAAAGTCCGATCCTGAATCAAATGATTTGGGATACGTGGTTTAAAGTCCTGTTTGACTCAAATGATTCGCAAGTTTTAAAAAGCTCTGTTGCTACTGTCTTTGCTCGCTTTCTCCATATAATTTATTAGTTTATGCAGTTTTTTTGTTTTTTTTTTACTAAATTGTGATCACGTTACACAGTTTCCGTTGTATTAAAAACATTTAGTGACATGACACTCATATAATATAATGTGAGTTTATGTAACATTATGTATAGCCTTGGAGTTGGGTCAACCTCTGCCTCTGGAGAAAGAAAAAAGTTTTCAAAAGCATCTCTCGTCTGCTTTTTTCACAAATCGCACCCTGGGTAGAATATATTCTTTATTTTTTGTGCTGCATCACTGCAGTGCCATTTTCGATTCATTTACACACTTTTTTCAAGTATCAAGTATCAGATTGTAGTAAAGTGGTTCATTTACAGGATTTAAAAAATTCATGAGCTTATACTTATAAGCTGTCGTCATCTCTGGCTCAGCCTGCAGCATTATAGGAGCTTTTTTTACGAACACAGATGAAATCATCTTCTCCCTGGAAAGTGATGTGTCTGCAATCATTATACAACATTCTCTGACTAAGCAGAAAAAACGTTGATATCCTTTTCTTGAACGTACATTTCCGTCTGCTCGTATGAATTATACGGCGATGAATATTCAGTGGCACCGTTTTTTTTCAACCCTGACAAATGTTCTTGGCTGACTCTCTCATTCCTGGATATTATTATTTAATGATTAATTAAATACAGAAAGTTGCCAGGCTGCTTTACATTCAGACAAGATGTCGAGCATGCACTTTTGAACTCCGGCACTATTTCACGCTGTTGCTTCATTCAGATATACGTTTGGCTAGAAGCAGCTTGTCTAGTCAGATAAGTCAACATGAGGAAGACAAACTGAAAGAAAGAGAGCCCTCAGGGATGTTTTATCCACCAGACTGTGATTAAATGCAGTCTACACTAATCATTTGATGATTTTATTTTATCTCTATTTTATTGCAGGTTAATCCTGAGTATGACAACACGTTCATGTTTGAAAATGATTTCCCTGCTCTTCAGCCTGATGCTCCGGACCCTGGTATGATCTACTGTCCCATTCAGTCCCATAAGTCTCAGTCACACTTTATTCTGTGTCTGTATTAGTTTTTTACTGGGTATTACAGCATTTAGGATGTTCTTCGAACAAAAAATCATAAATGTATTAACAAATCAGCATATTAGAATGATCTGAAGGATCATGTGACACTGAAGACGGGAGAAATTATGCTGAAAATTCAACTTTGGTCACAGGAATAGATTGCATTTTAACATATGTGACCCTGGGCCACAAAACCAGTCATAAGTGATATTTATTTCTGGATTCTGAATAAATAAGCTTTCCACTGATGTGTGGTTTGTTAGTATATGACAATATTGTGCAAAAAAAAATAAAAAATCAAATTATTGAGAAATTCGCCTTTAAATTTGTCTAAATGAAGCTCTTAGCAATGCATATTATTAATCAGAAATTAAGTTTTGATATTGTAGAAAATTTACAAAATATATTCATTAAACATCATTTTTGGCATAAAAGAAAACAATTTTGACCCATGCAATGTATTTGTGTCTGTTGCTACAAATAATACCCATGCTACTTTTTGTTTTGTGGCCTAGGGTCACATATATTTACATAGGAAACACTTATGTTTTTAATATTTCACAATGTTTTAATCAATTAAATGCAGCCTTGGTAAGCATAAGAGACATAATAATACACTTGAAAGACTCAATAATCATAAGAAACATTTTTAAACAATCCTACAGACCCTAAAACTTTTGAACAGTAGTATATGAAAGTAAAACAAATGTACAGTAGTTTACGTGTAAAACTGATAATGTGCAAATTTGGTCTGCATGTTAATTAAGCATTTCATGTTTTTAACAATTTGTTGATAATTTGTTGATAAATCGTTGTATTTGTTGTTCTAGGTTCAGATCATCACCCACTTTTCCAAAGCAAAGCAGCCAGAGGCGTTTGGTGAGAACTGTTTATTTCTTCTTCTTAAACATCTCTATTAACAACACACACTTAAGCCTAAGCCTAAGCCTAAGTCTAAATATTTAGTTTAGGCATGTATCTTATTCTGCACTGTTTGTCAGACTTGAATGATTTTATAAATTGTGTGGCTTGTTGAGGAGAGGTGTGCGGTTACTTTTGAAAATTAACAGATTTATGATAATGAATAAATGAACACTAGGGGGTTCTAAGTGGTCCAAAATAAAAAGAAATTTGTGAAAAATATAATAAATGAATTAATTAATCAAATTTAGTAAAAATAAATGCATATATTATATAAATATAATATAAATATAAATAAAAAGAGAATAGGTAAATAAACAAAGACATTTTTATAAATAAGTAAATAAATATTTTTTTTATATATTAAAGTTAAATAAGTAAATGAGTAAATAATAAATAAATCAATTTCATGTAAACAAACAAATAAATAAACTAAAAGTAAGTAAAAAGTTACAAATTATTTTTTTGTTATTACAGTTTCATTTTCTTTTCCAAAAGACTTGTTGGAAATCATCTAATAAATTGCAAATATTTGTTTGCAGACCTAATTTTCTGTTTCTGTAGATTTATTAACTCAACATTAGTCAAAATGTTGGGTTAAAAAAAATAAAATGAAAATTTAATTTAAAAAATCTTCATCAAATTAATAGAAAGTAAGTATTTTCTAGATAAGCTTTTACAGCATTTCATAGTTTTTTGAAATAAGTCTTTATAACATGAATTTATATACATTGCCATTCAAAACTAAGATTTTTAATGTTTTTGAAATATTTTCAAAATTTTCATTAATGAATTCTCTTATGCAAATCAAGGGTGCATTTACTTGATAATTTTTTTTTCCAGGATTCTTTAAAAAAATATAAAGTTAAAAGAAACAGCATTTATTTAAAATATTAATCTTTTGTAATAGCATAAACTACCATTTAAAAGTTTGTCAAAGTTTTTTTATCTTTTATTCAGAAAGGATGTTTTTAATTGATAAAAAGTGATGGCAAAAGATTTCTGTTTTGAATACATGCTGTTCTTTTCAATTTTTTATTCATCAAAGAATCCTGAAAAAAGAATCACAGAATATTAGAATGATTTCTGAAAGTTCATGTGACACTGAAGACTGGAGTAAAGATGCTAAAAAATTCAGCTTTGATCACAGCAATAAATTACATTTTAACATATATTAAATAGAAAACCATTATTTAAACTGCAATAATATTTTACAATATTAATTTTTTTTCTGTATTTTTTAACAAGTATGCAGCCCTGCGGAGCATAAGAGATTAATAATAAAAAAAAACACAAAACATAAAAAATCTTACTGATCCCAAAACTTTTTCAAAGAAACTTATAGGTTCTTTCCACTTTCCAGCCCAGATCTTTAACCAGAAGTGTATGCCACCCTCCCTATTTTATAGTATTCTTGTTGTTCCTTATAACTGATTTTTTTTTTTTTAGAGCACATTAGCACAGATTGCTGTAGATTGGAGTGGCACGGAGGGATACTTTGTTAGTACCGTGCCTTAGCTTGGTTATTGTGGCTCATGGCCCTTCTGAAGCACTGCTAATAAACTATTTCCTTGAGTTTAATCGTGCTGCGTGTAGAAATTGATTGTGCTGCCAGAACGGTGACACCTCAGGAGAGCGTTAGCTGAAAGGAAAGAACTAAATGTCTTAGCAATGAGTGAAAACACATTAGAGGCTGAGTCAAATCAGGGCTTTGCCAGCACCTTGCTTGTGTTAGTGTATTTTGTAGATTATTTATGAAATCACCATTTTTCACATTTTAACTTTGGTTTTGTCTTTTTGGGTTTTCTTGAATATGATTTATGTGTGGTTTGAGCTATTAGACATTTTTCTCTTTC
>NC_133383.1:27818324-27841999 GCF_049309525.1 Garra rufa
TCCGAAAAGTGATTGACAAGTGGGCAGATCTGATTGTAGAGCTGGGTGCCAAGTACACGTGGGTGCAGGTTAGTACGTCTCGTCTTCTCACTTCTTTTTTTGGTGCACCTGTTACTTTGCTTTCACAAGCAAAACACCTCAATTTATTTTGCACTAAAGTACAGCCTTAACACATGACTCATTTTAAGAAACAAGACGTTTTTCTCACTAAGACTATCTCTGGAGACTGTAGCAACTTAATGAAACATTTGCACCATTTGTTGCCCCAAGAAACTTTATCTGTGAAAGCCATGGAGTCACGGGGACATGATTGCATAAGAGTGTGTGTTTAAAGGAGTCGGAGGCAGGGACAGCGCTCGATTGGGTTTTGTCCCAGTCTTCCTCATCAGCGCTAATTGGATCAATTGGGAGATGCTCTTCAGTCAGGGTGTCTCAGCGCTGATCAATGGCAGGCAGTGTGGAACGCTCCTCTGGCCTCTCTGGACACATTAATGCTCCTGCGGGGGAATAATGGAGCACTTTCAAAGGGTTTCAGGGATATGAATGCAGTGAATTAAGATGTTTGTGCCAAAAGATAGTTAACTTATGAGCGTGAGAGACTTCCTGAGCCTCGGTGGCTTTTTGACAGACTATAGATTCAGTTTAACGAAGGTTTTGTGCTTAAATGTACGGAATCCTACACACTTTATCATTTTATGTTTTTCTCTAAAGTCCACTTATAATGTTAGTTATATTTCTTGTGCCAAAAACAACCATATATTAGTTTTATATGACTATTTTCCACCCTTTTTGCCACTGTTCCTCAACATCTAAAATGTATTCATACTACCCATATTCAGACTATTTTTTTTATTTATTTTTTTACGGTTGCAAAGTTCAAATTCAAATATAATATGTGTATATAATATAGTGTGTGATTTCGGACACACTGTGTGTCTTTAGCACAGAACTAGACTTACCAACTCGTGGGTCTTATTTTAGAGATTAAAATTAGACCAATATTCATTTTTATGTAACTTACTTAAAAAGTTATGACCTGTTTTAAAGAATAAAATTAGGTGACATCTAGTGTATTAACCAAATGTATTGATGAAACACAGCAATTTTCCCTGTGATTATCGGCAGGTATAAACCAACTAGTCCTCCAGTTTCCCACAAACTGATAAATAATGAAGGGAGGACACTCATTGACTCCAAAGGGTCACACAACACAGTCGATACCGAATAATATAAGAAGAGTGTATTCTCCTGGAGTATAGGAATACAATACACATTACAGTTATGGCCGTGTACAAATATCTCTCCTAATGCATATTGATGCTGCAGTACATAACAGATACAAAGGAGAGCAAGGAGAGAGTACAATCAGTTAAAATTATCTTTATAAACATGTGAAGTACAGAATAGGAGGATGTAGGCAAGTGGTCAAAGCTGTGGATTGGTAGCTGTAGGTTGTAGATTATAAGACCATAAAGCAGGGGTGTCCAATCCGGTTCCTGGAGAGCTAGCTTCCTGCAAGGTTTAGCTCCACCCCCAATTAAACACACCTGAACTAGCTAATCAAGGTCTTTAGGATCACTGTAAACTTCAAGGCAGGTGAGCTGGAGCTAGAATCTACAAGAAAGTAGCCCTAAAGGAGCAGGGTTGTACGCCCCTGCCATAGAGTGACCAGTTTGTCATTTTATGGTTCACAAGGTTGCACGAGTGCATGTGTCTATGTATTCATAGCAAAAGGAAGCAACTTCAGTGCTTTTGCTGAGCTAGCATTGTTGGAGACTTACAGCATCATGGCACAGTGCCAACCTCAGGTTACTCCAGGGACACTGAATTTGTAACTTAACACCGTGTCCTAACCTGGGATTGTGACAAGCATTTTGTGCTGAGTCAACACTGTGAAATCTCAATGGTCCAAATTAGAATTCTACACAGCTGCATGTATGTATATATATATATATATATATATATATATATATATATATATATATATATATATATTAAAATATGTTCTGATTGCATTATAAAGTGTAGAATGTGTAAAATAGTACTGTTGTGCCAAGTTTTCTGTTGTAAGTTTTGGTTTATTGTAAACCGTTTCATGATGCATCTTTTTCATCTACGGATGTGGCCATTAAGAATGCACTTTGTTAAATATGCTTATAGATTATTATAGTATGTTACATTTTAAAAATAGAATTGTCTGATAAATTATTAACTGCATGCAATGTTGTGATTGTGAGAACACATCCACAAAAATATAAATAAAATAGTATTAGACTAATATTTTCTATGGTAATACGGACACTGAAAAATGTAATTATTCATGAGTGCAAAAAACTTTATCTATGAACATTTTCTCCAGTCATTTTGTTGAAAGATTAACAATGAAAAGATGCATGTGCAGACAAACACAGATGGCAATTTAACTATTTTATATTTTTCCAATTTGATGGCTAATCTAATTTGTACATTTTCGTATGATCTGTTCATGGTACCTACAATTCCTTGGGATTGTTGTTTCATGATTTGGGAGGAATTAATTCTGATTTCAGGTGCATTCAAGTCACTTCAGTTTAGAACAAGATGGCAGTCTACTTACAAAATGATCAATAAAGAATGTGCAACAGGTGTCTTTTTATTAGATTTATGAAGGTGCTGTAAACTTAAAAGGATAGTTCACCCAAAAATGTCAGGTCTGTAATTATTTACTCAACCTTATGTCGGGGTTAAAGACTTCAGAATTGACTCAGACTCCAGTGACAAAGACGCCAGACTTGACTTAGACTCCAGTGACAAAGATTTCAGACTTGACTCAGACTCCAGGGGCCAGTTGCATAAAAGGTGTAGACTAGTCTTAAAAGTTAGTCATCAATTTTTTTTTCTGGTCAGACTGTTCATAAATTTTACAATTCGGTTACGTGGAAATGTTGGTTAGTCTAAGTTGAATCCAGAAAGTAAGACTGATTACTCCTTGGTTAACTACTAGTTGGTGAAACTAGTTCTTAAGACACTGTCTTAACATAGAGGCTAAGTTTATGCAACTGGCCCCAGGTTAAAGACGTCAGACTTGACACAGACTACAGGTTAAAGACTTCAGACTTGACTCAGACTTGACTCAGACTCCAGTGACAAAGACTTCAGACTTGACTCAGACTCCAGTGACAAAGACTTCAAACTTGACTCAGACTCCAGGTTTAAGACATTAGACTTAACTCAGACTCCAAGTTAAAGACTTGTGACATCTCTGGCATGACCCAACAATTATTTATTCAACAATTATTTATTCAATAACATTTTTCAACAATTTCTTCTCATACAAAACCACCACCTCATAAAATAGGTTAAAGACTTCAGACTTGCCTCAGACTCCAGTGACAAAGACTTCAGACTTGCCTCAGACTCCAGTGACAAAGACTTCAGACTTGACTCAGACTCCAGGTTAAAGACTTCAGACTTGCCTCAGACTCCAGTGACAAAGACTTCAGACTTGCCTCAGACTCCAGTGACAAAGACTTCAGACTTGCCTCAGACTCCAGTGACAAAGACTTCAGACTTGACTCAGACTCCAGGTTAAAGACTTCAGACTTGACTCAGATTCCAGTGACAAAGACTTCAGACTTGACTCAGACTCCAGTGACAAAGACTTCAGACTTGACTCAGACTCCAGGTTAAAGACTTCAGACTTGACTCAGATTCCAGTGACAAAGACTTCAGACTTGACTCAGACTCCAGTGACAAAGACTTCAGACTTGACTCAGACTCCAGGTTAAAGACTTCAGACTTGACTCAGATTCCAGTGACAAAGACTTCAGACTTGACTCAGACTCCAGTGACAAAGACTTCACACCAGGCACGTGCACAGGTAGGGCTCAACCTATGCAGAGCACATGCCCTTTTGGTATAATTACACTCAGAAGTGCCCTTTTTTTTTTTTTTTTTTTTTAAATCAGTGCTATTGGTAACCGTTTATGTCTTTTTGTCTTTTTAACAAATATTTAACCAATTGAAGGCATCAAAAAGCACATCTCTTAGAACCGCTCAAACTGTCAGTCAAACTTCACAACTCTGAAATGTTGTATTTATTTGAAAAATAATAAATACATAATTAAATAAAAAATATAATACTAATTCTAGTGGGAAAAAATTGTTCATTAAAACTGTATAAATATTGCATAAATGTATAAAAACTGCTCAAAATTCTAAATAGTAATCACAAAATATTATTGAACAAAAATGTATTCAATTGATTTCCTGAAGAAAAAAAAAGTTACTTTTTAAGGCTTCGGTCACTTTTGACCGCGAGGGAGCCAAGTGTGACCCCTAAATGAGGATTTTTTTGGTGGTGGAGGGGTTGGGGGGGTGCCCTTTTTTCAGTTTCAGCACATGCCCCTCAAAAGGTCTGTGCACGGCCCTGCTTCACACTTGACTCAGACTCCAGGTTAAAGATTTCAGACTTGACTCCCGCTCCAAGTTAAAGACTTCAGACAGACTTGACTCAGACTCCAGTGCAAAAACTTCAAACTTGACTCAGACTCCAGTGACAAAGACTTCAGACTTGACTCAGACTCTAGTGACAAAGACTTCAAAGTTGACTCAGACTCCAGGTTAAAAACTTCAGACTTGACTCAGAATCCAGCTACAAAGATTTCAGACTTGACTCTGACTCCAGGCTAAAGACTTCAGACTTGACTCAGACTCCAGTGGCAAAGACCTCAGACTTGACCGAGACTGCAGTGACCAAAGACTTCAGACTTGACACAGACTCCAGAGACAAAGACTTCAGACTTGACTCAGACTCCAGTGAGAAAGACTTCAGATTTGACTCAGACTCCAGGTTAAAGACTTCAGTCTTGACTCAGACTCCAGCTTAAAGACTTCAGACCTGACTCAGACTCCAGGTTAAAGACTTTAGACTTGACTCAGACTCCAGATTAAAGACTTCCAATTTGACTCAGTCTCCAGGTTAAAGACGTCAGACTTGACTCAGACTCCAAGTTAAAGACTTGTGAACATCTCTGGCATGACCCAACAGTTATTTATTCAATAATTATTTATTCAATAACATTTATTCAACAATTTCTTCTCATACAAAACCACCACCTCATGAAATAATTTTCTCATAAGACTGTGTTGAAACAGCTAAATCGTTATTTTAGGGTGCGGCAAAGTTCAGACCAATCCGAGAAGCATCAACAGGGGCGTTTCTACATTTCTTGCAGTTAGTCCCTCTAGAGATATCAGTTAGCAACTTTTGCGGATAACACCAGTGGTTATCTCCTCTCTGTTAAACACATCAGAGCATGTGCTCTGCCTCGTCTTTGCAATTTACCGACCCTGAAGAGCGGTGACTTTAGACGAGTCAATATTTATCAAGTGGAGCAGTCAAGGGCAGATCCTGCTCAAATCCTTTTATATCGCCCTTGAGGGAGGTGCCAGGAAGTTTTAAAACTCCCTTCGACAGGATGTTTCCTTTCAAACAGCAACATGTGCTCTGATCTCTTCATGTCCCAATAACAGAGAGCGTGTTTTGTCTGCACCTGTCTGTTTGAGTGTGTTTCTGTACACTTGTATACAGTTTGTCTTGGCTTGTTATGTCTGGCTTCTTTGACAGGACGTAATGTCTTTTTCTTTTGCGTTTCAGATCTTTGAGAATAAAGGAGCCATGATGGGCTGTTCAAACCCCCATCCTCACTGTCAGGTACGCCGTCACCTTGTTACTTCACATTGATGTCCCCTTTTTTCGAGCCCTCCTCCTGCCAATTAGCGTTTGCCCCTGTCGACTCGCTGAGGCAGAGAGCCCTGAAATACTACTCTGCGGATTAAGACGTAGCCGCTGCAGTCTTCGACCATCTGGAATACTGGAATAGGTCCTTAACTGTCACCTCAGCGGAGAGACTGCTGACGAGACGGCGCTAATGCAAGCAGGAGCTTAAAAAGCCTGTAGACTCCAATTAGGGAACTACAGAGATGTTCTAGGGAAAGACGTCACTGAAACCATCTTCCCGCTAGGAAATTACTCACGCCTCACGGTCTTAGAGTAGAACGGGCTTGTCTTATGGGGATTCTGGGACTTCTTTTCAGAAACGGAGGTCGCTGGGATGGCAATGGGGTGGAAAATGTCTCTGCTTTTATCAGTTTGATAGCATTCAGTGTAAATGATGTGTTTTATTGACATCTCCATGTTTCCGCTCTGACTCCGAGCAGCAAGGAGCTTCTGTTTCCTCTCGTTTCCCTTTTTCTGGCTGTCTGTCTAACCCTTGTTTCTTCTAAGCACAGGAAGCCTGTCACTGTCGTGCCGTGACAGCGCAGCAAGCCAAACTCTCCGGGTTGGCCGCACACTGAGCTCCCTCTCACTGAATTAGAGAAGTATTTCTGGCTGTGTGCTTCACTAGGGGGCAGTAGAGGATTTTAGGATGCTTTGATATGAGCTCCGGTTAAAGAAGCTGTCACAAACCACTCATATTTTCCATATAATACTTTCTTTATAATAAACCACACCTGAGGAATGAAGGTTTAACGGTCATACCATGGATTTATGGTTTACCAGCTTTCATTTTTTTTCTCTCAGCCTCATCAAATCTGATCTCTGGAGCCTGGACATTGCATAGTGAACAAACTTGTTAGGTTGTGATTGATATAGTTTAGATGGCTGGAGAAAGTAAACACATACTGCAGTTGCAGGAGATTTCATTTTTGCAATGTAGCAACAAAAATAAATGCAGTGCTATTATCATTAACAATAAGGTGTCATTTGGGAACATTCGTTAATGTATTAACTATCACGAATGAACAATGAACATTACATTTTTTACAGTATTTGTTAATTTTTAGTTAATAACGATAGTTCTTCATCGTTTTGTTCATGTTAGTTCACAGTGCATTAACTAATGTTAACAAACACAACTTCTGATTTTAATAATGCATTAATAAATGCTGAAATTAACAAATGAAATTAATGCTGTAGAAGTATTGTTCTTTCTTAGTTCATGTTAACTAATTAACCTAATCAAGTTTTGCCACAGAAACTAAACGAAAGTTGAAAATGAAAAAAATGTGTTAGTTGAAAGAAAAATTGGTAATACTTTATAATATGGCTCCATTAGTTAATATTAGTTAGTGTATTAACTGACATGAACAAACAATGAACAGTACATTTATTACAGGATTTATTCATCTTTGTTAATGTTAGTTAATAAAATTACAGTTGTTCATTGTTAGTTCATGTTAATTCACAGTGCATTAACTAATGTTAACAAACACAGCTTTCTTTTTAATAATGCATTGGTAAATGTTGAAATGAACATTAACTAAGATTAATAAATGCTGTAAAAGCTGTAAAAGTTGTTGATTCTTAGTTCATGTTAACTAAGTCTATGTTTTAGTAATTTTGTTAGGTGCCTTTGTAATTTTATTTGCCTTTTTTTATATTTTTATGCAGTTTAAATTAATTTTAATTAATTAAATTAATTTCAGTTTTATATAATTCAATTTACTACTTTAGCTTATTATTAGCTTGGTGTATCTAAACTTATTTTATTTCCACCTTTCTAAGTTTTTTTAAGTTTATGTTTTTCTTCTAATATTTCTATTTTATTTTATTAACAAAAGCCATTTGTGAGCCTGGACCACAAAACCAGTCTTAAGCAGCATGGATATATTTGTAGCAATAGCCAAAAATACATTGTATGGGTCAAAATGATGATTTTTATTTTATGCCAAAAATCATTAGGATATTAGTTAAAGATCATGATCCATAAGGATATTTTGTAAAATTCCTACCGTAAATATATCAAAACGTAATTATTGATTAGTAATATGCATTGCTAAGAACTTCATTTGGACAACTTTAAAGGGGATTTTCTCAATATTTAGATTTTTTTGCACCCTCAGATTTTCAAATAGTTGTATCTCTGCTAGATATTGTCCTATTCTAACAAACCATACATCAAAGGAAAGCTTTCAGATGACATATAAATCTCAATTTCAAAAAAATTACCCTTATGGCTGGTTTTGTGGTCCACAAAAGTAACACTGGATAGCAAGGAAAATAAGATTGAGCTTAATAACTTAATTAATTAATTTAAATTAACTTATTTAATTGTGCCAGTTTTGTTTAACCGAAACAATGACATCCCTAAAACACTAAAACTAAAATAAAAACAGAATAAACTGAAACTAATGTGTTTTCTTCTACTTCTTTTTAATTAGGCTAAATCAAAAGCACAAATCCAAGATGAAACTAAAAACTAAATTAAAAACCCACTCCACCCCATTACACTGGGGTAGGACAAGATATTAGAACATTGAACAAACTACATGCTTTTTCCAGGTGATTTTTTTTTTTTTTGGTACTAAATGTTAATACCCTTTAGCAGCAGCACATTAGACTAGTTTCCTTGGCAACAGCTCATCCATGCATCATACTGTCAGTATGACAACACATCCACCCCGCGTCCCAGTAAGAGCTGGACGTGACATCAATCATCGATCTCTAACATAAATCAACCTCCCGGCACACACAGGCTCAGCCCGGATAGAATTGCCCGTAAGCCGCTCTTAAGTTTCTCATATGATTTTATCAATGGACGCAGCTAAATATGAGTAAATAAATCCCCCTCCCGATCCGCGTGTGTGGCCACGTGGAGAGACCGGAGCTCTGTGTGGCTTAGGTCTATGTTAGCCGGCAGGAGTTGAGCTTCACCCAGCATGCCCTGGGAGAGATGGATAAGCCGCGCGTATCCGGCTGCCCACCTTCTCGGGGATGAGAGTATTTGCGGAGAGGGAGCGAGTGAGCGAGCGCTCGCGATAGAGCAGGCTGTCTGTGTTGATCTGTGTCTTTTTCTCTCTGTCTGTCCCACGCTTTCTCATATCATCCGTAACCACCCACCCCTGAGCAAACACAAAACATCAGCTCTCAAAACAGAGACTCATCTGTCTCTTGAAACGATTACCGTGCTGCTGTTTGGTGAAATTTAAAACATTGAGTCTCAGGGTCTTTTTACACTTTTTTGGCTCTTATCAGGACTCATAAATGTGTGAATGGTCAAAATGGACTCTAAATACTTTAAAGGAATAGTTCACCCAAAAATGAAAACTTGCTGAAAGTTTCTTTATCAGATTTGGAGAAATGTAGCATCACATCAATTGCTCACCAATGGATCCGCTGCAGTGAATGGGTGCCGTCAGAATTAGAGTCCAAACAGCTGATTAAAACCTCACAAGTAATCCACACCAACACGCTCTTACTCCCAACTTGTCGCATAATGACGCTTGGTCAGGGCATTATGACGCACTCAGTGTCATTTTTCGATGTGCAGGGTCCTCCACTGTTTTAAATAAGAAACCCTTGGCGTCAATAAGCTGACTCAAAAGGCACTGGGAGTTGTACTGGGCTCTACGCTTACTTTTCTTGTTAGAAGCACTTGTCAAAATTTCAGGAGCACATTCTAAACAATAATCAAAAATTTGATAAAAAAAATTGATTTCCCATTACGAGGTGATATTTGACTCCTCAAAGTGATTTACAGGGGAATTTAGTTTTTACCTTTTCATATGTTTAACGAGGCTCAGAGGTGGCATGAGTGCAATCAAATTCATACATTTTAAATATGTTTTAAATATAACATTTTGAATACAGAAATATTAAATGATTTAAATAACTGAAAAGATCTGCCAGCAGGTGGCGCCTAGACAGATTTAATTACTGAATCATATCATTCATTTGATTCGTTCGAACGGCTGGTTCATTCAGGAATAAAGCAAGTGACTGTCTTTATGAATGGGGAATTGAATCATTTCACTAGATTTGTTTAAAAACTCATGTTCATTCATAAACCAAACACTGTTGTGGAGTGGAGATGCGCAGTGGCTCAGTTGTGACTTGTTTCAGACTAATTTTGATGACGAAATAGAGCAAAATCAGGCTATAGTGTTATAGTCAGACAATGTAAGTCACTTCTTGTATATTTAACTGTTGTATTAAATCAATATCTCATTTACAAACCTTAAAAACTGTTCAAAGCTGTTAGTCTGTTAGTTAGTTTGCAATCTTACAAAGCTCTATTATAATCAACAAAGCACTCTATACTGCACAGTTAATCTCTTATTTACACTCTCTCTACACTTTGTTTATGGAAGGATTCGTGAGATATGTCTGTGATACATTACTCAACATTGCAAAAACATGTAGAAACCTTTGAAGCTCCCCTGAGCGCAAACACAAATATGCTGATCGGGTCAGTCGCACATGGTCCTCCTAAATATTTTTTAAATTACATATTGTGTAATAATATTGCCATTATTGCATATATATTGAGGTGTGATTTTTTTAGTACAAACAGTCACAACAGTTTTATTTATATTACACTATTTACACATTTATAAGCATGTAACCCAACCCCTGCCCCTAAACCTAACCATTTGCCAATAAAGCACAGATATAACTTGAAAGAGGTAATTCATGCACTTAAGCTCTCTCCCTCTCTCTTTCTGTCTGTCTGAACTTCATTATTAACTGCATTAGTTTGCCATCAACGGCTCAAGTGTCGTTACTAGGTCTAAAATGACGTTTTGGAATTAGCAACAGAGGAGTTGGATGAGCTGCGTAAGAAATTAATCCTACTCACAATAGCAGTTTAAGGCCTAAAAAAAGGGATGAATGTCTTGAAATATATCATCTGATTGATGTCTTGAGGTGTGGTAACCATAGTATAAGCAGAATAATTGACTTCAGTCCATTGAATTCTACACTGTAAAAAGTTCTCACCAGATTCAACTTAAAAACCTTCAGCAGAAAAAAAAGTTCAGCAGCTGCCTTAAAATTTTAGTTTAAGTTAAATCAGCTTAAAACTACAAGTCATTTTAACTTATTACAATAAAAATGAGTTTATTTAACTCATTGAAATGACTTAGGTTGATTTAAGTAAAAATTTTAAGGCAGCTGCTAAACTTAAAGGTTGTATCAGCGATTTCTAGCCTAAAACATAAAGTGACAATTTCAGCTGACCTTTCATCACGATCCGCTCGCTGCCTGCCCCATAAATTGTCTGTGAAAAACGCGTCTCTCTGATCAGCCTAGGGTCCGAGATATGCCAAAAAAACAATCGGCGCTACCAACCTTTCCACACATAAACAAACAGTGTTCCAACCAATCAGCGTCAGGGGGTTCGTGTTGTGGACTTTCCTACTGGTGCTGGGATGTGAGGGAGGCGGAGCGAAAGTCCACAACACCAAACCCCTGACGCTGATTGGTTGGAACACTGTTTGTTTATGTGTGGAAAGGTTGGTAGCGCCGATTGTTTTTTTGGCATATCTCGGACCCTAGGCTGACCAGAGAGACGCGGTTTTTTCACAGACAATTTATGGGGCAGGCAGCGAGCGGATCGTGATGAAAGGTCAGCTGAAATTGTCACTTTATGTTTTAGGCTAGAAATCGCTGATACAACCTTTAAGTTTTTAAGTTGAAACTGGTGAAAACGTTTTACAGTGTACGAAATTCAACAGCCCGTCATCAATTATGCCTTACTTAATGCACAAGTGGTTCCAAGTCAGTTTAATCACCGTTCTATATTAATGCACTGCTTTAATTTATGTACACACACACACACACACACACACACACACACACACACACACACACACACACACACACACACACACACACACACACACACACACACACGTTGGGTTTACATGTTTTATGGGGACATTCCATAGGCGTAATGGTTTTTATACTGTACAAACCGTACTTTCTATCGCCCTACACCTACCCTACACCTAAACCTAGCCCTCACAGGAGATTGTGCACACTTTTACTTCATCAAAAAAACTCATTGTGCATGATTTATAAGCCTGTTTCCTCATGGGGACCTAAGAAATGTCCCCACAAGGTCAAAATCTACTGGTATTACTATCCTTGTGGGGACATTTGGTCCCCACAACGTGATGAATACCAGGTACACACATACACACACACACACACACACACACACACACACACACACACACACACACACACACACACGTTTCCCTAGCTATCTAAATGAAAACATTACATAGGCTTCTATTGTTTTTTTTATACAGATAATTAACCTAACATTTTTCTAACCTAAACATATCCAGATCTCTAACCCTACCCCTCACAAAAAACTTCCTGCATTTTTACAATTAAAAAAAAAAAAAAAAAAAAAAAAACATTGTTTATTTTATTTCTATACCAGTTTTAGAAATGAGGATGTCAGGTTTTACCTACTTTTGGGTACACATTCATTTGAAAAGCTGAATAAACAAGCTGAATAAATAAGCTTTCGATTGATGTATGGTTTGTAGGATAGGACAATATTTGGCTGAGATACAACTGTTTGAAAATCAGAAATCTAAGGGTGCAAAAAAAAAAAAAAAAAGGGAAAAAACATACTGAGAAAATAGCCTTTAAAGTTTTCCAAATAAAGTTCTTAGCATACATGCATATTACTAATCAAGAATTAAGATTGGATATATTTAAGGTAGGAAATTTACAAAATATCTTCGTGGAACATGCTCTTTACTTAATATCCTAATCTTTTTTGGCATAAAAGAAACATTGATAATTTTGACTTATACAGTGTATTGTTGGCTATTGCTACAAATATACCTGTGCTTCTTATGACTGGTTTTGTGGTCCAGGGTCACATAAGGTTAAGTAGGTATACACGCACACAGAGACAGAGAAAGACATCAGAGATCATGCCATGCACTGACAGAAACGTCCAGGGGCACAGAAACTTATCAATGCTGCACCACAACTTTTTAAAATGAATAAAATAGCTTAGAAACTGGATCACTACATTATATTCCTCAGCCACAAGGGTAAAATTGCTTTTGAATGAACTAAACTCAGCTTCATTATTTGTAGAGAGAGATGCACAGATGCAGATAATGTAGGTACCTGCAGGTAAATGTGCTCTTACCGCACTATTTCATTTCTGTGTCTGATTTGAAGTGGTTGGAATGCTAGCGCTAACTTGCCTTAAAGGAGTAGTTCACTTTTAGAACAAACATTTAAAGATAATGTACTCACCCCCTTGTCATCCAAGATGTTCATGTCTTTCTTTCTTCAGTCGTAAGGAAATTATGTTTTTTGAGGAAAACATTTCAGGATTTCTCTCCATATAATGGACTTCTATGGTGCCCCCAAATTTGAACTTCCAAAATGCAGCTTCAAAGGGCTCTAAACGATCACAGCCAAGGGAAGAAGGGTCTTATCTAGCAAAACAATTGGTTATTTTCTAAAAAATATATATTTTAACTTTTTAACCTCAAATGCTCATCTTGTCTAACTCTGTGTGTACTCTGTGTAGAGATTAAAAAGTATATAAATTGTAAATGTTCGCTAGATAAGGCCCTTCTTCCTCGGTCGGGATCATTTAGAGCCCTTTGAAACTGCATTTAAACTGCATTTTGGAAGTTCAAATTCGGGGGCACCATAGAAGATTATATGGAGAGAAATCCTGAAATGTTTTCCTCAAAAAAAAAAACAAAAAAAAAAAACATTATTTCTTTACGACTGAAGAATGAAAGATATGAACATTTTGGATGACAAGGGGGTGAGTACATTATCTGTACATTTTTGTTCTGAAAGTGAACTACTCCTTCAACTGACGAAAATAATCAAGAAAATAAGTAATTTTTACACTTACGATCAAATATTGTGCTGCAAACATCATTACCAGCTTTAACTTATTAATGCTGGCAAATGATTATAGTATGAGCAGGATAATGCATGGCTAGCTGTGGCTTACATGATTTTAATGCACTCTGCAAAGGCAACCACCCTCCGCTTTGTCGTCAATTATTTCTTACTTAAGGAATTATTCCAACTTTCCAGCCAATCAGAATTGAGTAATTAGACAGACCATGGTATAAATAAGGAATAATTGATAAAGGGCTATTAAATTATTCGATTATAATGCACACCCAAAGTGGTAATGCGGCCACAACACAAGTTATACATGACGAAAATGTATTTTTATTTTCATTACAAACTTTGCACGGCATAAAGCAGCAGTTATACTCTTTTAATGCTGACAATGTTATTAGCTGTGTATGTGGTAGGAACAAAGTTTGCACACTAGTGTTCCAAACTCTCCTGTTATTTTATTTTAGTATATTTTTATTTTAATATGTGTTATGAACAGGACCGTTATATTTCAAACATTATTTATTTTTTTGACACGGAGCGAAGGCAGAGCGGTGTTTCTGATATCAGTGAGCGATAAACTGTAGTGTAAATATAAACTTTTATACTTGCAATAAACTATAGTTCACCTTTTATGCAACATACCATGTGAACCTGAGTAGAATTTTTCACTTTTTGCCCCCTTAAAAGTCCTGAGTTGGATTGTTTGAAAGAGGACTGACACCCTTAGGGTAACTGCTTTCATGAAGATTTTAGAAACTTCCCTATTATTTTGAGCCATAGGAGATGGACACTCTTTCACACAAATTTTATCTTGCTTGTTGGCTGAAATAGTCAGGAATACTGAAAATTGGCTGAAACAGTGAGGTTAAAATGAAGCCATAAGGAAATAATGCTGTCAACAAGATGCATCACACTGTTAGGATAGAAATTATGGTGTAAACTGATTTTACGGTGTAAACACTACATAAATTAAGTTCTTTAGTTAAGATTAGTTAAAGGAGAAGTTCACTTCCAGAATAAAAATGTACAGATAATGTACTCACCCCCTTGTCATCCAAGATGTTCATGCCTGTGTTTCTTCAGTCGTAAAGAAATTATGTTTTTTGAGTAAAACATTTCAGGATTTCCGTCCATATAGTGGACTTCTATGGTGCCCCCGAGTTTGAACTTCTAAAATGCAGTTTTAATGCACCTTCAAATGGCTCTAAACGATCCCAGCTGAGGAAGAAGGGTCTTATCTAGCAAAGCAATTAATTATTTTCTAAAAAAAAATTACAATTTATATACTTTTTAACCTCAAACGCTCATCTTGTCTAGCTCTGCGTGAACTCTGTGTATTACGGTTCTGGTTTAATCTCATTTTCTTCTCCAACTTCAAAATCATCCTACATCGCTGTTTTAGATGCATTTGAGGTTAAAACGTATTCAAACTCTCCTTGAACTACTTTGGTAATATGAACTAAGAATGAACAAATGCATTATTAAAATGAAAAGTTGTGCTTGTTAACATTAGTTAATGCACTGTGAACTAACATGAACTAACAATGAATGACTGTATTTGCATTAACTGATATTAGTAGCAATAGGGGACACCACCTGTCATAATTTGATTGATGGCTTTGACCTTTTGACCTTCCCCCTCCCCCACGCCCCTCCCCCTCCCTTTCCCACGGTGCCCACCCACGTGTTTGACCCCTCGTTGACCTAGTGAACTCTACTGACCTTGTTTTGATGGATTGAGCAGGTGCGATGTCAACGGCTGACAGGTTTATGGGTTGTTGAGAGGATTAACGACAGGGTTTAACAGGTGCGGGATGAACTTCTGACAGGTTTATGGTTGTTGCATCAAATTTACGAGATTCATACCCAGGTGCGGGATTAACTCCTGACGGGTTTATGGGTTTTTGCGGGACCATCCGGTGTTTGGTTGTCATCCCGGTAGAGAAATACAGCAGCTGTGCGTGACCGTCCGGTGTTTGTTGAGGAATGAAGGTTTGTAGAATGTTTCGGCGATTTTACGGTCTAGCCCCCACGTCCGTGTTGTAGGGCATGGGTATCAGATTGCGTTCAGCATAGATAAATAGGGCTTCCCCATCATATCTGCGGAGCATCAGAGCTGTGAAATACATAGACATGGATGCGATACACAAAACTCCTGAGAGGGAATGGGACAAAGATTCTATGGAAGATCTGATTAGGGCACCGAGAAAACCGTACAGCAACAGTTTTAAAATGAGAGAATTTATAAAAGGATAAATATATACACTTTTAAATAATAAAATGATAATACTAATAATAATGCATTTTCTAACATTTGAATCATTAAATCCCTTACGTTTTTACAGTCTAGGGTGAAAAATAAAAGTCAGCGTGCGTGTGTCTGTTTGCCCTCTTTGCTCTCATTCACTCCTTGCAGGTCTGCCCGTGAGTGCTTCATGAGCTAACGTTACACAGTGTTATATGAACATCTCATGTAAAAGTGACCATACATGTAATGGTTGTATATAAATTACCTTTTCAACAATATATTAGTTGCTATAAAAAAATAATAGGAGACAAATAGACACAGCAGTTATGAGTACGTCTTAGTTTGAGAGGACCTGATACCATTTTTGCAGAGGATCCAAATTATTTCTCACAGTAGCTACATCTGTTTTTAAAAAATCTAGATTGGCATACTACGTGAGCATTTGGCGTTTTCCCAGTGAATTGATCGGTGATTCATCAAGAATATGACTCAGTCACTAATCCCCTGTCAACCCTATGGCAACCGTTCTCAGGATCTCTTTAAACATATGCGAGTACACATGTTCAGAAGCCGGAAAAACACATTCTTTATTCAGATGTTTATCTTTTCCATGAATGTTAGTTGTTGTTGTTGCGAGGATTGAAAAATAAAAATAAATAAAACTATAAAAACGTTTAATAATGTTTCAGTCCCTATCACACTGTATGAAAAAGTGACCATACATGTGATGGGTGTATATAAAATACTTGTTCAACAATATATATTAGTTGCTATAAAAAATATTTATTATTGAAAAGTCTCTATTATCACAACAGTTACGAGTCCATAACCGTACGATGAAATATATTAACAAAGTCTTTAATGTTTTAAAAACATAAATGATAACACTCGGGCTCAACAGTGTAACACAATCATGTACACAAACACACATTCAGTCCTCCAAGTCGTATTCTCTTCTATAAATAAGAAATGAATATAAACGATGTGATCACACATGATATTAAATCAAAGAATAACATTTACACTAGTTTTTAGGTAGTAGTAAATATTGTAATGGGGAGCCAACAACGTCAAAATAAGTAAAGGGAAAAATGTATTTTAACAGACCAAAACATATGGATTATGCCTGGACATGCCTGGGCATGTCAGAGGACCTGGACATGCATGGACATGTCAATTTGAAACCGTATCAACCCTTAACCTACCCAATCACAGTAAACTTTCTCTATTTCTATATTTTTTTTATAAACATTATTTACTATATTTTTATAAAGCTTTTGTACTCTACAAAGTGAACACCTACCCGTCACACAAAAAGTTCAACACACTTCCATTTGTAATAAAATATTTTAAGTCATTTAAATTATTATAGTAGGACTCAAGACATTTCATCATAAATCACATTTACGTTGTTGTATCAATGTAATATTCAAATGTTTATACAAATTTGTGATCTGATAAGTCCTATAAACATTTCAACCTAAAAAGTGACTTAAGCACAAACACTCACACAAACAAACATGAAAAATAAAACACAAAAAGCAAACACAAAACACAAACAAACATGCAAACTAAAAACTAAAAAGCAAACACGACACAAACTCAAACACAAAACACAAGCAAAAGACAAATTAAAAACATGTAAAACAATATTGTCACTAAAATTTTAAACAAGTATTTTGTTTTCTCAATACGCAAACATGTACGATCACGCTTGCGTGCGTATTATTGTAGCGCAATTTGTGCGGAATACATTATAATCATAACCATAAATACGTTTTAAGGTACTGGAAACACACAAATGTCAGGGCAGGACAAAACATCAGCAGCGGCTGCAAACCCCCTCAGACACCATGAGGGTTAAAAAAGATGGTAATATATATATATATTATTATTAAGGCATCAAAGTAACAAACATGTCACTACATCGAAACAAATCATTCATCGTACATCTTAAACATGTATTCAACATTTAAGTTTATTGAACACATAACCCACTTATTTTAAAGATGATATTAAACATTTCCATGTTTATAAAAATAAACATTTACAATACTTTTAGACGGTCATGTATATAAAACATAGTAACAAACATGTCACTTCAGCAAAACAAATCATTATACAACGTTCATTTTATATTTTTTAAGTTTATTGAAGTTATAAAACATCAAAGTAACAAACATGTTACTAAAGCTAAACAAATAAACCATTGTACATCTCAAACAAGTATTCAACATTTAAGTTTATTGAACTTATAAAACACATCTTGCACTTTTTAAAGACGATCTCCATGTTTATTAAAATTAACATTTACAATACTTTCAGGTGATCATAAATATAAAACAAACATGTTACTACAGCTAAAGAAATCATTCACCGTACATCTTAAACATCTTAAACAAGAATTCAACATTTAGGTTTTTGAACTTATAAAACACATCATGCACTTCTTTTAAAGATAACAAAAAACATCTCCAAGTCTTTTATAAAATTTATAAAAATCATAAAAATGGCTTACATTATGTTCTTCGAACATTGAAATCCATTCTGTGAATGAAATATTTTCAAAAATGTTTCAGTTGGAATATAAATAAAACTCTATGGTCCTCCCAGGGATAAACTCCAATGTGAAACTGATGCTCCAGACCCTTCAAACAGACTGATTCGTGATGGTGATGAGTAAACCAGATGTTCTCCTTGAAAAGGAGTTTCCCTACAGACAAACTTAAATTTCAACTAAAGAATAATTTGTATTAGATTTATTTCACACCATTCGCTTTAGATTGCTAAAGTTTCTTATTTTAATCATAATCATCAATGTATATCCCCCTCACACACACTCCTTTTTGAGTTGTATCTTTTAGAAAATGTGATGGTTATTTTATTACAAAAATATGTTGCTGTTTTAAAGGCTATATAAATAAAAAGTATAGAAATATAAATCTTGAGCCCAATATCTGAATATCATTATTGCTGTACTCATACTTTTCTGAATGATCTTTAACAGCATAATAAATATCGGGGATAATTAGCCTTCACTGAAAATACAGTATTCTTCATCTACTCTAAAATATATGTAGACAGTCAGCATATGTTGATGGTCACGTCTTCGAATTGAGAGCTTTACCCATAATGATCACAGGTTTGTTTCAAATTGCGTGTGTCAACAACAACTTGTGGGCCATAAGGATGTTACTACATATGAGAAAAGACACCACCAAAGACATCTCATGTTACGTAGACATGCACTCTTCGAATACCCACTGACTTTTTGCGTGAATGACACATCACATGTGAGGAGTGTTTTCTGGGGGTCTCCTGAGAATATACAGTTGCTCTGAAAAAGTCATTCTGACACATACCAGACTCCCATTGTAAGGAGAAATCTCCACAGACCGTCTCATGAACGCTTGACTGTAATCGCGAAACACAACACCATTATACACTGTTTTAATTTGTTTATTCAATTATTTAACACATATACTTACATTCAAATTTTTACACCTGGTACTTTATCAGTCTGATAAATTTGTGGACAATACTGTACATGATAAAATGGCAATCATGCTACCGTGTAAGTTAGACACAATGTTGTTTAGGAAAGTGATGTTTTCATCAAAGTCAGAGTATTCCTACTTCTTAACATTTAAAATTTTACTCTGATGTTCCAACGCAGGGGAACCGGGTGAGATATGTTAATCCTTCAACATATTTTTTATATATATATATATATATATATATATATATATATATATATAGCTTTTTCTAATTGTATCAGCTGAGCTTGTTTCAACTGTTTATAGTCAATTTAGAGTAGAGTAATAGAGTCAACCTTATCGTCCTTGCTATTCCCCACATACAAACCATAAGCAACAACCTAAATTCAATAAAACCAGTTACACATCATGTAAGAAAGGCCTCATAACGCATACAGTCAAGCAGTATCCGCAACTTCTCTTGATTTGGTGTCATCGCTCTTACATTTGCAACTGATTCAGTGGGTAGGTCAAGATCATCAATAATGTTCTTCACTTTTGATCTAGCTTACTGTTTTTTCCTTTTAGGAAGATCTGATAACCTGAGAATACGAAAAGAAAAAGGATATTGGAAAAAAAATAAAATATAGAATAGAAAGAAAAAAATTACTTCAACCTTGTACTGACCTCTGTTCACAGTCTTTATCAGGTTTCTGATCTGAAACATCAGGGGAAACAAAGACTGTTAAGGACAATCCGTGCGCTACAACATGCTATCTTATTCAGTGTACAGTATGCCTTCAGCGGTTATGCGGATGTGTCCAAAATATGAGGCCATCATAAAAATCCATCCTATAAATAAATAAAACAACTTATATAAAATTTACTTTGGGGCTTTACTTTAGACTCCAGATGTACACGATCAACATTATCTAATGGTTAAGCAACTCCATCTAATTACCATTTTTAATTGTTTCATATACCAACATTTATTCGCTTGTTTGTTTGTTTGGTGTAGAAGATGTACATGTATTACACTTACAATATACCATCACATTTGATTTGCCAGAGGTTGCAGAAGTCATAGTCATTGTAACGGAGCCTAGACTTGATCCAGTTATGACAGGGGCATATATCATACCGCCATTAGACGTGGAGCTCTTGCCTTTTTACAGAAAACAGGTCAATTAATATACTAGTTAATTGTACATCTGATAATGATTATTCGTTATTAATATTTAAATCACACTAACGTTTTACACGGATGCATGATGGTCCTTGTCTTGAAGTCTCTGTTGAATTAAAAAAAAAAAGTGTTATTTTGAATGGCAAAAATCAGGCTATGGACTGTATTGCAATCCGCCTTACTGAGATATGTATTTTAAAAGTAGTCCTATTCATAGCACAGGTCTTTACTATGCAAGGCAGTTCGGTTACCTGTCACTAAAGTTGAACTAGGGCCTATCTAAAGACACTTGTGGGCATCCAGCTAAAACTCAGGACTAAAAATCCATACTTCTTCTTTAGATCATATTATATCTGTAACAAATCACTGTTAATGTACACAGATTTCACACTAGGCTGTATGACGTTTGTATGTTTTAGCCTAAATGAAATGTTTCATATATATACCCCTAGGTTCACTTTATAAACGGACTTTAATTTTTATGAAGGTATGCAGTAGGCATTATGCACCCATTACGGTCCAAAAACGCACTTTTGCAAACCAACTTGACTGTAGTATGTGGTGATCCATTTTTGGTCGGGAGAAAATTCATTTACATCATCTTCTTTCAGCAAATCTAGAAATTTTCGACACATAGAATAAAAAAGAAAAAAAGAAAAAGAAGTGCTATAACCTTGTATCGGCATCGGTTTAGAGTCTCTATCAGGCTTCTGATCTGAAACATTAGGGAAACAAAGATTATTACTAAGGACACTCAATACATGCACTACAACAATCTCATCTCTACATGCAGTCATCATCATACCCAGAATCTCCCTAGTGGTCACGCTGATTGTCTCTTTGCTGTTAACACAGACGTCTGTCACATCAGGCCGTGTTTCCTTTTTCAGGCTTCTTACAATCTTCATTTCGTTCTTAAGGTTTGTTTTACGCTTAGTATCCCCCGTACAATCATGATTCGGATAGCGCTCATCGACGATGACCGTGTTCATCGGTTTGATCATTTGTCCTTTGTAATATGGTTTAAACATAGAGTCTATGATGACTTTTACACCGCACATTTTTTCTGCGGCACAGCTGCACTCCGATTGATCATCCGCAGCAGCGCCAGACCTACAGTTGTTCTCCATCAGATTCGACGTAGTTTCAGACATTCTTTTCAGAATTCAGTTTTCTCCAAGACGTAGCCGTTTCCTAGAATTTAGGATTTGACCGTTTACTCCCAAAAGTGTTATTAGCAGTAAAATTGCAGCAGAGCCGTGGTTCAGTAAAACAGGTTTGTTGTTGTTGTTTTTAATCAACAAGACGTTGCAGTAGCTCCGTCGTCCAAACCTGGTTATGTTCACAGTGTCGGGTGAACTCAGTTACTGCAGAGTTGATGACGACCTCAGTTGTTGGTTTTACTAATAGGGTCCACCCCTCAAGCTTGTTGTAAGGTCTAAGAGGGTTGTGGCCGGAAGGCTTGAAAATCAGTCAGGCACCCAAGATAAGTTTCGCTCAAGCTAGTTATAATATTTTGATTAAAGATTATAGACTCAAAAAAATAAGATCCACGAACCAAGTGGTAACTATTATACCACAGATAATGATAGGTTGTTAAAGATTTTAGAGCCAATTCCATAATAAAATGTTTCAAATAAATTTACAATCGTTATAAATAATACATGCAACACTAGACATCAACAATATTGTGTCTTAAAATATGTTTAAACCTTTTAAACATATGATAAAATTTGAATAAAAAGAGGCAAAGGGGAAACTGAATCCAATAAATGTTTATTAAAACAATTAAACATATAGCAAGAAACAGAGGAAAAGACTCAACGCTTTACAATTTTGTTGTGCTGCTATACATCCAAAACATATTGATGCCCACAATAAAACACTGACTGTGAAATTGGTCTAACTTGACTGAAACAGCTTGTCAATGGTTGAGAAAACAGTTTTTAACACAGGTTCGTCGCTCGCGTCTAAATATAGATTTATTGTGCAGCATCCGAAAGGGTTGTCCTCAGGAATAGGCCAGGCGTCATCATGCTCATACTCAGAGTCATCATCAAAGTCCTCCTCAGAGTCATCATCAGACTCATCCTCGGAGTCCTCCACGGAGTCAGACTCGCCTCTTTGAGACAAAACTTTTCTTTTATATTCCTCCAGATGTTTCTTTACCCTTATGAGATGATTTTGATCGTGATGCAATTTTCTTTCAGATTCCTCCCGCTGTTTGTTTACCCTTATGAGATGATTTTGATCATGATGCGTTTTGTTCCAACAGGCAGATAGGCGGACGTATTCTGGTCTCGTTGAGGCAAGGTATCTCATACCCGCCGTGACAGAATCCCACTGATAAACGTACCTGATTTTACCACCAAATTTAATTTTTGTCCAAATTTGATTGTAGAAGTACGTCCAGTCTACGGCCGTTAAAAGCAGATAGCTACATTCAGGAATACATATATCTTCATAATCCAAAACGTAGAGTTTCACAGTCTGCAATGTCTTGTCAAACACAAATCTCCCCGTACGATCCTCAGACACTGTGAATTCTTGTTTCGCAAAATCTTCATCTTCATCGAGAATCTTTATCAGACCGTGACTTTCCTGGTGCATTTCCATTTCAACAAAATTTCTTGCCGATGTGACTGAAATTAATCTTGTTTCAGGGGTGTTTGGAGGCCTTTGTACCAATGCAGAAACCGCGTCAAACTGAGTGTCTCTAAACTCTGAATGTAGGTTGGGGGTGCGTCAAACAACCAAGAATGTGACAATATTTACATAAAAACACACCTCCCCAATGTCCAGACCAATGGGGTATGACTGTTTTATTTACCACCTAGCCAACGGAAAAATACGTCCCAATATCTACACAAATATAACTCACTAGATCAGAGCTAGTAAATTACTGGTATCTAAAGAAAAATTGTAATCTTTGTTAAAATGTGTTTTATGTATTTTAAATGTTAAATGTATTTTAACTAATTTATTTGTCCTCCATCTCAAAAACGACTCCTTGTTGTAGTGTGATCACAATTAAGAAACATAACATTATACTGCATCTCCTTGAAAAGGATAAAGACAGTCTTTTATGCA
>NC_133383.1:27842499-27947499 GCF_049309525.1 Garra rufa
AGTAAATTACTGGTATCTAAAGAAAAATTGTAATCTTTGTTAAAATGTGTTTTATGTATTTTAAATGTTAAATGTATTTTAACTAATTTATTTGTCCTCCATCTCAAAAACGACTCCTTGTTGTAGTGTGATCACAATTAAGAAACATAACATTATACTGCATCTCCTTGAAAAGGATAAAGACAGTCTTTTATGCAAGTAATGTGCCTGTCACATTTACTCACATTTAAGTTTTCATTGCTTACATGCACCTACCCTAAACTACCCAAAAACCTGTAACTCTACCATAATTATTTAAAAAATACAAAACATAGTGTTTCCACACCACCTTCAACTTGTAACGTATAACTTTGAGTTTTAAAATGAGGTAGATGTACATGTAGCAGAGGAACGGTAATATTGAGACCTTGTGTCTCTTTTTATACAGACTGGGGTAAGCTCTAAAGTATTTTTCTAAAGTAAATTTCATTTAATTCTCGTATTCTGTACTTGTTCTTGTTTTCCTGCGAACACTCGCAGCATGTTTGACCAGAGTCTTCGTCTAAAAACTAGCCAAAAACAATGGCAAAGATATAGAGCTAGTGAGTTATATTTGTGTAGATATTGGGACGTATTTTTCCGTTGGCTAGGTGGTAAATAAAACAGTCATACCCCATTGGTCTGGACATTGGGGAGGTGTGTTTTTATGTAAATATTGTCACATTCTTGGTTGTTTGACGCACCCCCAACCTACATTCAGAGTTTAGAGACACTCAGTTTGACGCGGTTTCTGCATTGGTACAAAGGCCTCCAAACACCCCTGAAACAAGATTAATTTCAGTCACATCGGCAAGAAATTTTGTTGAAATGGAAATGCACCAGGAAAGTCACGGTCTGATAAAGATTCTCGATGAAGATGAAGATTTTGCGAAACAAGAATTCACAGTGTCTGAGGATCGTACGGGGAGATTTGTGTTTGACAAGACATTGCAGACTGTGAAACTCTACGTTTTGGATTATGAAGATATATGTATTCCTGAATGTAGCTATCTGCTTTTAACGGCCGTAGACTGGACGTACTTCTACAATCAAATTTGGACAAAAATTAAATTTGGTGGTAAAATCAGGTACGTTTATCAGTGGGATTCTGTCACGGCGGGTATGAGATACCTTGCCTCAACGAGACCAGAATACGTCCGCCTATCTGCCTGTTGGAACAAAACGCATCATGATCAAAATCATCTCATAAGGGTAAACAAACAGCGGGAGGAATCTGAAAGAAAATTGCATCACGATCAAAATCATCTCATAAGGGTAAAGAAACATCTGGAGGAATATAAAAGAAAAGTTTTGTCTCAAAGAGGCGAGTCTGACTCCGTGGAGGACTCCGAGGATGAGTCTGATGATGACTCTGAGGAGGACTTTGATGATGACTCTGAGTATGAGCATGATGACGCCTGGCCTATTCCTGAGGACAACCCTTTCGGATGCTGCACAACAAATCTATATTTAGACGCGAGCGACGAACCTGTGTTAAAAACTGTTTTCTCAACCATTGACAAGCTGTTTCAGTCAAGTTAGACCAATTTCACAGTCAGTGTTTTATTGTGGGCATCAATATGTTTTGGATGTATAGCAGCACAACAAAATTGTAAAGCGTTGAGTCTTTTCCTCTGTTTCTTGCTATATGTTTAATTGTTTTAATAAACATTTATTGGATTCAGTTTCCCCTTTGCCTCTTTTTATTCAAATTTTATCATATGTTTAAAAGGTTTAAACATATTTTAAGACACAATATTGTTGATGTCTAGTGTTGCATGTATTATTTATAACGATTGTAAATTTATTTGAAACATTTTATTATGGAATTGGCTCTAAAATCTTTAACAACCTATCATTATCTGTGGTATAATAGTTACCACTTGGTTCGTGGATCTTATTTTTTTGAGTCTATAATCTTTAATCAAAATATTATAACTAGCTTGAGCGAAACTTATCTTGGGTGCCTGACTGATTTTCAAGCCTTCCGGCCACAACCCTCTTAGACCTTACAACAAGCTTGAGGGGTGGACCCTATTAGTAAAACCAACAACTGAGGTCGTCATCAACTCTGCAGTAACTGAGTTCACCCGACACTGTGAACATAACCAGGTTTGGACGACGGAGCTACTGCAACGTCTTGTTGATTAAAAACAACAACAACAAACCTGTTTTACTGAACCACGGCTCTGCTGCAATTTTACTGCTAATAACACTTTTGGGAGTAAACGGTCAAATCCTAAATTCTAGGAAACGGCTACGTCTTGGAGAAAACTGAATTCTGAAAAGAATGTCTGAAACTACGTCGAATCTGATGGAGAACAACTGTAGGTCTGGCGCTGCTGCGGATGATCAATCGGAGTGCAGCTGTGCCGCAGAAAAAATGTGCGGTGTAAAAGTCATCATAGACTCTATGTTTAAACCATATTACAAAGGACAAATGATCAAACCGATGAACACGGTCATCGTCGATGAGCGCTATCCGAATCATGATTGTACGGGGGATACTAAGCGTAAAACAAACCTTAAGAACGAAATGAAGATTGTAAGAAGCCTGAAAAAGGAAACACGGCCTGATGTGACAGACGTCTGTGTTAACAGCAAAGAGACAATCAGCGTGACCACTAGGGAGATTCTGGGTATGATGATGACTGCATGTAGAGATGAGATTGTTGTAGTGCATGTATTGAGTGTCCTTAGTAATAATCTTTGTTTCCCTAATGTTTCAGATCAGAAGCCTGATAGAGACTCTAAACCGATGCCGATACAAGGTTATAGCACTTCTTTTTCTTTTTTTCTTTTTTATTCTATGTGTCGAAAATTTCTAGATTTGCTGAAAGAAGATGATGTAAATGAATTTTCTCCCGACCAAAAATGGATCACCACATACTACAGTCAAGTTGGTTTGCAAAAGTGCGTTTTTGGACCGTAATGGGTGCATAATGCCTACTGCATACCTTCATAAAAATTAAAGTCCGTTTATAAAGTGAACCTAGGGGTATATATATGAAACATTTCATTTAGGCTAAAACATACAAACGTCATACAGCCTAGTGTGAAATCTGTGTACATTAACAGTGATTTGTTACAGATATAATATGATCTAAAGAAGAAGTATGGATTTTTAGTCCTGAGTTTTAGCTGGATGCCCACAAGTGTCTTTAGATAGGCCCTAGTTCAACTTTAGTGACAGGTAACCGAACTGCCTTGCATAGTAAAGACCTGTGCTATGAATAGGACTACTTTTAAAATACATATCTCAGTAAGGCGGATTGCAATACAGTCCATAGCCTGATTTTTGCCATTCAAAATAACACTTTTTTTTTTTAATTCAACAGAGACTTCAAGACAAGGACCATCATGCATCCGTGTAAAACGTTAGTGTGATTTAAATATTAATAACGAATAATCATTATCAGATGTACAATTAACTAGTATATTAATTGACCTGTTTTCTGTAAAAAGGCAAGAGCTCCACGTCTAATGGCGGTATGATATATGCCCCTGTCATAACTGGATCAAGTCTAGGCTCCGTTACAATGACTATGACTTCTGCAACCTCTGGCAAATCAAATGTGATGGTATATTGTAAGTGTAATACATGTACATCTTCTACACCAAACAAACAAACAAGCGAATAAATGTTGGTATATGAAACAATTAAAAATGGTAATTAGATGGAGTTGCTTAACCATTAGATAATGTTGATCGTGTACATCTGGAGTCTAAAGTAAAGCCCCAAAGTAAATTTTATATAAGTTGTTTTATTTATTTATAGGATGGATTTTTATGATGGCCTCATATTTTGGACACATCCGCATAACCGCTGAAGGCATACTGTACACTGAATAAGATAGCATGTTGTAGCGCACGGATTGTCCTTAACAGTCTTTGTTTCCCCTGATGTTTCAGATCAGAAACCTGATAAAGACTGTGAACAGAGGTCAGTACAAGGTTGAAGTAATTTTTTTCTTTCTATTCTATATTTTATTTTTTTTCCAATATCCTTTTTCTTTTCGTATTCTCAGGTTATCAGATCTTCCTAAAAGGAAAAAACAGTAAGCTAGATCAAAAGTGAAGAACATTATTGATGATCTTGACCTACCCACTGAATCAGTTGCAAATGTAAGAGCGATGACACCAAATCAAGAGAAGTTGCGGATACTGCTTGACTGTATGCGTTATGAGGCCTTTCTTACATGATGTGTAACTGGTTTTATTGAATTTAGGTTGTTGCTTATGGTTTGTATGTGGGGAATAGCAAGGACGATAAGGTTGACTCTATTACTCTACTCTAAATTGACTATAAACAGTTGAAACAAGCTCAGCTGATACAATTAGAAAAAGCTATATATATATATATATATATATATATATATATATATATAAAAAATATGTTGAAGGATTAACATATCTCACCCGGTTCCCCTGCGTTGGAACATCAGAGTAAAATTTTAAATGTTAAGAAGTAGGAATACTCTGACTTTGATGAAAACATCACTTTCCTAAACAACATTGTGTCTAACTTACACGGTAGCATGATTGCCATTTTATCATGTACAGTATTGTCCACAAATTTATCAGACTGATAAAGTACCAGGTGTAAAAATTTGAATGTAAGTATATGTGTTAAATAATTGAATAAACAAATTAAAACAGTGTATAATGGTGTTGTGTTTCGCGATTACAGTCAAGCGTTCATGAGACGGTCTGTGGAGATTTCTCCTTACAATGGGAGTCTGGTATGTGTCAGAATGACTTTTTCAGAGCAACTGTATATTCTCAGGAGACCCCCAGAAAACACTCCTCACATGTGATGTGTCATTCACGCAAAAAGTCAGTGGGTATTCGAAGAGTGCATGTCTACGTAACATGAGATGTCTTTGGTGGTGTCTTTTCTCATATGTAGTAACATCCTTATGGCCCACAAGTTGTTGTTGACACACGCAATTTGAAACAAACCTGTGATCATTATGGGTAAAGCTCTCAATTCGAAGACGTGACCATCAACATATGCTGACTGTCTACATATATTTTAGAGTAGATGAAGAATACTGTATTTTCAGTGAAGGCTAATTATCCCCGATATTTATTATGCTGTTAAAGATCATTCAGAAAAGTATGAGTACAGCAATAATGATATTCAGATATTGGGCTCAAGATTTATATTTCTATACTTTTTATTTATATAGCCTTTAAAACAGCAACATATTTTTGTAATAAAATAACCATCACATTTTCTAAAAGATACAACTCAAAAAGGAGTGTGTGTGAGGGGGATATACATTGATGATTATGATTAAAATAAGAAACTTTAGCAATCTAAAGCGAATGGTGTGAAATAAATCTAATACAAATTATTCTTTAGTTGAAATTTAAGTTTGTCTGTAGGGAAACTCCTTTTCAAGGAGAACATCTGGTTTACTCATCACCATCACGAATCAGTCTGTTTGAAGGGTCTGGAGCATCAGTTTCACATTGGAGTTTATCCCTGGGAGGACCATAGAGTTTTATTTATATTCCAACTGAAACATTTTTGAAAATATTTCATTCACAGAATGGATTTCAATGTTCGAAGAACATAATGTAAGCCATTTTTATGATTTTTATAAATTTTATAAAAGACTTGGAGATGTTTTTTGTTATCTTTAAAAGAAGTGCATGATGTGTTTTATAAGTTCAAAAACCTAAATGTTGAATTCTTGTTTAAGATGTTTAAGATGTACGGTGAATGATTTCTTTAGCTGTAGTAACATGTTTGTTTTATATTTATGATCACCTGAAAGTATTGTAAATGTTAATTTTAATAAACATGGAGATCGTCTTTAAAAAGTGCAAGATGTGTTTTATAAGTTCAATAAACTTAAATGTTGAATACTTGTTTGAGATGTACAATGGTTTATTTGTTTAGCTTTAGTAACATGTTTGTTACTTTGATGTTTTATAACTTCAATAAACTTAAAAAATATAAAATGAACGTTGTATAATGATTTGTTTTGCTGAAGTGACATGTTTGTTACTATGTTTTATATACATGACCGTCTAAAAGTATTGTAAATGTTTATTTTTATAAACATGGAAATGTTTAATATCATCTTTAAAATAAGTGGGTTATGTGTTCAATAAACTTAAATGTTGAATACATGTTTAAGATGTACGATGAATGATTTGTTTCGATGTAGTGACATGTTTGTTACTTTGATGCCTTAATAATAATATATATATATATTACCATCTTTTTTAACCCTCATGGTGTCTGAGGGGGTTTGCAGCCGCTGCTGATGTTTTGTCCTGCCCTGACATTTGTGTGTTTCCAGTACCTTAAAACGTATTTATGGTTATGATTATAATGTATTCCGCACAAATTGCGCTACAATAATACGCACGCAAGCGTGATCGTACATGTTTGCGTATTGAGAAAACAAAATACTTGTTTAAAATTTTAGTGACAATATTGTTTTACATGTTTTTAATTTGTCTTTTGCTTGTGTTTTGTGTTTGAGTTTGTGTCGTGTTTGCTTTTTAGTTTTTAGTTTGCATGTTTGTTTGTGTTTTGTGTTTGCTTTTTGTGTTTTATTTTTCATGTTTGTTTGTGTGAGTGTTTGTGCTTAAGTCACTTTTTAGGTTGAAATGTTTATAGGACTTATCAGATCACAAATTTGTATAAACATTTGAATATTACATTGATACAACAACGTAAATGTGATTTATGATGAAATGTCTTGAGTCCTACTATAATAATTTAAATGACTTAAAATATTTTATTACAAATGGAAGTGTGTTGAACTTTTTGTGTGACGGGTAGGTGTTCACTTTGTAGAGTACAAAAGCTTTATAAAAATATAGTAAATAATGTTTATAAAAAAAATATAGAAATAGAGAAAGTTTACTGTGATTGGGTAGGTTAAGGGTTGATACGGTTTCAAATTGACATGTCCATGCATGTCCAGGTCCTCTGACATGCCCAGGCATGTCCAGGCATAATCCATATGTTTTGGTCTGTTAAAATACATTTTTCCCTTTACTTATTTTGACGTTGTTGGCTCCCCATTACAATATTTACTACTACCTAAAAACTAGTGTAAATGTTATTCTTTGATTTAATATCATGTGTGATCACATCGTTTATATTCATTTCTTATTTATAGAAGAGAATACGACTTGGAGGACTGAATGTGTGTTTGTGTACATGATTGTGTTACACTGTTGAGCCCGAGTGTTATCATTTATGTTTTTAAAACATTAAAGACTTTGTTAATATATTTCATCGTACGGTTATGGACTCGTAACTGTTGTGATAATAGAGACTTTTCAATAATAAATATTTTTTATAGCAACTAATATATATTGTTGAACAAGTATTTTATATACACCCATCACATGTATGGTCACTTTTTCATACAGTGTGATAGGGACTGAAACATTATTAAACGTTTTTATAGTTTTATTTATTTTTATTTTTCAATCCTCGCAACAACAACAACTAACATTCATGGAAAAGATAAACATCTGAATAAAGAATGTGTTTTTCCGGCTTCTGAACATGTGTACTCGCATATGTTTAAAGAGATCCTGAGAACGGTTGCCATAGGGTTGACAGGGGATTAGTGACTGAGTCATATTCTTGATGAATCACCGATCAATTCACTGGGAAAACGCCAAATGCTCACGTAGTATGCCAATCTAGATTTTTTAAAAACAGATGTAGCTACTGTGAGAAATAATTTGGATCCTCTGCAAAAATGGTATCAGGTCCTCTCAAACTAAGACGTACTCATAACTGCTGTGTCTATTTGTCTCCTATTATTTTTTTATAGCAACTAATATATTGTTGAAAAGGTAATTTATATACAACCATTACATGTATGGTCACTTTTACATGAGATGTTCATATAACACTGTGTAACGTTAGCTCATGAAGCACTCACGGGCAGACCTGCAAGGAGTGAATGAGAGCAAAGAGGGCAAACAGACACACGCACGCTGACTTTTATTTTTCACCCTAGACTGTAAAAACGTAAGGGATTTAATGATTCAAATGTTAGAAAATGCATTATTATTAGTATTATCATTTTATTATTTAAAAGTGTATATATTTATCCTTTTATAAATTCTCTCATTTTAAAACTGTTGCTGTACGGTTTTCTCGGTGCCCTAATCAGATCTTCCATAGAATCTTTGTCCCATTCCCTCTCAGGAGTTTTGTGTATCGCATCCATGTCTATGTATTTCACAGCTCTGATGCTCCGCAGATATGATGGGGAAGCCCTATTTATCTATGCTGAACGCAATCTGATACCCATGCCCTACAACACGGACGTGGGGGCTAGACCGTAAAATCGCCGAAACATTCTACAAACCTTCATTCCTCAACAAACACCGGACGGTCACGCACAGCTGCTGTATTTCTCTACCGGGATGACAACCAAACACCGGATGGTCCCGCAAAAACCCATAAACCCGTCAGGAGTTAATCCCGCACCTGGGTATGAATCTCGTAAATTTGATGCAACAACCATAAACCTGTCAGAAGTTCATCCCGCACCTGTTAAACCCTGTCGTTAATCCTCTCAACAACCCATAAACCTGTCAGCCGTTGACATCGCACCTGCTCAATCCATCAAAACAAGGTCAGTAGAGTTCACTAGGTCAACGAGGGGTCAAACACGTGGGTGGGCACCGTGGGAAAGGGAGGGGGAGGGGCGTGGGGGAGGGGGAAGGTCAAAAGGTCAAAGCCATCAATCAAATTATGACAGGTGGTGTCCCCTATTGCTACTGATATTAACAAAGAGTAATAAATCTGTCTATGCAATTAAAAGTCCATGCAGAGCTAGACAAGATGAGCATTTGAGATTAAAAAGTATATAAATTTTTACTTTTTAAAGAAAATAACTGATCATTTCACTAGATAAGACCCTTCTTTTTCGGCTGGGATTGTTTAGAGCCCTTTTAAAGCTGCATTTAAACTGCATTTTGGAAGTTCAAACTCAGGGCACCATAGAAGTCTACTATATGGAGAGAAATCATGAAATGTTTTCCTCAAAAAAAAAACAAACAAAAAAAAAACTCTCGTTAATATGAACTACGAATGAACAAATGCATTATTAAAGTGAAAAGTTGTACTTGTTAACATTAGTTAATGCACTGTGAACTAACATGAACTAACAATGAATGACTGCATTTTCATTAACTGACATTAAAAAAGAGTAATACATACTGTAATGTATTGTTCATTGTTTGTTTGTGTTAGTAAATACATAATAATACATCATTTGCACAGATTTGATAAATAGCTGGTTGCCAATCAATTCCCTTCTGCAAAATGTATTATTAATTACAAAGACAGCAAATCTGTCTACGCAATCGAAGGTCTATGCAGAGCTAGACAAGACGAGCATTTGAGGTTAAAAAGTATATAAATGTTTTTTTGTTTTTTTTTTTAGAAAATAACCGATCATTTCGCTAGATAAGACCCTTCTTCCTTCGCTGGGATCATTTAGAGCCCCTTGAAGCTGCATTTAAACTGCATTTTGGAAGTTCAAACTCGCGTGCACCATAGAAGTCCACTATATGGAGAGAAATCCTGAAGTGTTTTCCAAAAAAACTTCTCATTAATATGAACTAAGAATGAACAAATGCATTATTGAAATGAAAAGTTGTGCTTGTTAAGATTAGTTAATGCACTGTGAACTAACATGAACTCCTGTTTCATTAACTGACATTAACAAAGAGTAATACATACTGTAATAAATGTATTGTTCATTGTTTGTTTGTGTTAGTAAGCACATAATAATACATAATTTGACAAATAGCTCGTTGCCAATCAATTCCCTTCTGCAAAGTGTATTATTAATTGCATAAACAGGAAATCTGACAGCTAAATTAGTGGTTTGGTGGTTAACTGAATCAACTCACTGATAAACAAAACAATACAGAAATGGCAGTTTCTCATGGTTTAAACTTGAGTGTAGAGCCTCTTAAGAAGAGTGATATTTTCACAGAGGATTTAGAAGCCAAAGCTCACAGACTTGACAAACAATTATGATTAAAGACTGAGGTGTAAAAAAGAATTAACAATATTCTCTGTTCATGATTCTGTTTCCCAAAACCATTCTGGGGATGGCATCTTTGGTTTATCCTGGCATGAAGCGACACTGTGTATAATGTCGTCTTATCTGTGAATTTACATACACAGCTAGCAGTAGCGATAGCAGAGAAATGGCGAGGAGAGAGATTGGCGGTCAGTAGTGAGGTGTGATTGACGTTCTCTTGGAACTCCGGCTGATGCCTTTCCAAACGGCAAGTCAATCTGCCGCTCTCCGCGAGCTCTGACACAGGCAGGAAATAAATAGTATACGCTTACGTCAGGAGACGTCAATCATCTGAGCCATCTGTTAAGAATAGACGTATGAAAACTCTGGAGAACTGTAGCCTTCCCCGGTATCGCCTGCGGGTCAGGCCTGAAAATCATAGCGCCACGCTTCTTTTTAATATCTCTGATGTTGTCACTGCTAGCATATTTAC
The DNA here is from genome assembly GCF_049309525.1 of Garra rufa. Taxonomy (NCBI): domain Eukaryota; kingdom Metazoa; phylum Chordata; class Actinopteri; order Cypriniformes; family Cyprinidae; genus Garra; species Garra rufa. The sequence goes on from NC_133383.1 coordinate 27,853,042, forward strand.
TGACTGTGAGACGTGGTTTCTTTATGGGTTTTTTTTGTGCTTCGCTGTTCTAGAGAGTGATGGACCGCTGTCTGGCGTTTTATTTCACAGAGGTTCATAAACGTGGCCTCTAGGGCTGCCGGACGGGTGCGTGACGACTGCACGATTAGTTCCCCCTCCGTCCATCTCCTCGATCTCGACCTCCTTTATCACTCTTGACATACAAATCAGCGGCTGGAATACAGAGAAGCTGCCGAGCGATCGGATTCGGCTTGTTTAAAATCACGCCAGATTCCCATGGCCGCCCGGTATTATCTTTTAAAACAGAGAAAGAGAGAGATGGACTTTATGATTTCACTGCCGCAAAGGGTTTTGTTTCATTTTAGATATTTAATTGGAATTCTTGGGAAAATGGACTCGATTAGATGAGTGTTTTTCTTTTTCGCTCGTCTACAGAGAGTTAATGTTTAATGCATAAGCACACCGTCCTCATTTTCAACAGCTCTCTGAGCAAAGTGCTTACCTGTGTGAACTTTTCTAGCCTCAAAGGTTGCGTGGAGCTCTGAGGGAATAGCGCTGTCATTAAGTACGCATAACTAAAGGCCTTCATGTGAACGGCCCTGAAAGCAATTATGAAAACGATGATACCGAGAGGGCTTTTTTTAAGTAGTCATCACCTCGGGCTGGAGAAACCTGTTGACTTGTTGTACCTGAACACCCCACTTAAGGTACGTTCATGCTGACAGCGTTTCGCAAGCGGAAAACCACCAGAGGGCTTTTATCTTTGGTGGGTCTTGATCATGAAACATGGGGAGAATTAAATTCTGTGTAAGTGCTTTGTAAAGCACAAAATGTGACAGTTCGTGTAAGAATAGTTACAACCGTTGGTGGTTTGAGCAAACACCAGTGACAAGACAAAGGTGAGCACGATTTAACTTTATGCAAATTAGTAGAATGATTACCATTCATTACTGCAGTTGGGGTAAAATGCCTTTACTGACCTGCTACGATTAACTACACGTTTGTAAATGTATAAATGAATTACTGACATTTACATTTGTGCATTTAGCTGACAGTTGCAGATCTGTCTAACGGAACAAATCAATTATAAGTCAACAATAGTTGTAATATACAATGCCTATTACAGTGCCTTGCAAAAGTATGCAGCATTATGTTAAACTGCTTTAAATTACTTTTCCACATCAATCTACATCTCATACACCATAATGACAAAGCACAAAACAGGTTTGTAACAACTTTGCAAATTTATTAGAAATAAAAAACTGAAAAGATCCCGTTGCATAAGTATTCATACCCTTTTCTGGGACCCTCGAAATTAAGCTCAGGAGCATTCATATTGCTTCTAGATGTTACTACACTTTGAGTGGAGTTAAACTGTGGCAAATTCATTTGAATGAGTCTGATTTAGAAAGGCACACACCTCTCAGAAAAGGTCTAACAGCTGAAAATGCATATCAGAGCAAAAACCAAGTCCTGAGGTCAAGATAACTGCCTGTAGAGCTCAGTGACAGACTTGCATTAAGGCAATGATCTAGAGAAGAGTTCAGAAAAAAAAAAAAATCTGCTGCATTGAAGGTTCACAGAAGCATGTAGCCTCCATTATCCATAATGGAAGACGATTGGAACAACTAGGACTCTAGAAAATGTCTGCCAGAGCTTGAGAGGTGAAAAGGTGAGGCAAAGAATGGCAGATAATTGCCAAATGCAGATGTGCAAAGCTTGTCACATCAGACCCAAAAAGACTTGAGGCTGTAAAGGTGCTTCAACTATGCACTGAGTTAAGGGTATGAATACTTATGCAATGTACTTATTTCAATGTTTTATTTTTTAATACATTTGTAAAATTTGCAAATCTGGTTTTTGCTTTGTCATTATTATGGTGTATGGAGTGTAAATTTATGTGGGAAAAAACTAATTTAAAGCAGTTTAACATAATGCTGCAACAAAACAAAATGTGAAAAAAAATGACAATGATACAAGGCACTGTATATAAGACAACTAGATTATAAAGCATGTGTAAGTGCATTGGTTTAAAAGTGGTATAGTTCACCCGTTCATTAATTACTCACCTTCATGTCGTTCCAAACCTTTAAGACCTTTGTTCATCTTCAGAACACAAATTAAGCTATTTTTGATCAAATCCGAGAGCTATTGCATATACAGCAATGGCACTACTATTTAAAGCCCAGTAAGGTAGTAAGGACATTGATAAAATAGTCCATGTGACATCAGTGCTGAGAAAGAAGGACTATGCAATTCATCTGATCACTCTTCATAACATTCTGGAGTGTATGCAAATTGCTATTATAAAAACTTAAGCAGCAACTTTCAACTCTCAAAACTTTTGGCCACGACTGTAGATTAGCGTAACACCACCCATATGTATATGGAAAGAAAGAATGCGTAATTTTTACCGGCTGTAGTAGTGTTGCAGTCGCCATGTTGTGGAGACACAGTGTGTTTCATTGCGAAAGCGAAAGTACTTTGTTTGGCCTTCCAAATGAGAACACAACTAGAAATCAGTGGTCAAGTTATATTTACAACACTGTTCCAGAACGGTACAACGCAAATATTCGAGTGGGTGCTGCGCATTTCACGGAGGACTGTTTCCTGAACCTGGGAGAGCAGCTTACAATTAGTGTTGCTTTCGTCAACGAAAATTATGACTAAATATCGTCGTCAACGAACCTTTATCACGTGACGAAAACGAGACGAGACGAAACGAAAATGCTGGTCATGTGACGATGACTATATAAAATGTATTATGAAATATCGTTGACGATTAAAAACGAGACTAAATGTTGTTTACAAAATAAAAACTATGCTAAAATGTCTCTTTATTTTCGTTGACGATAACGAGACGAAACAAAATGTTATAATGTTAGATTGATGTGCGCATGCCCAGTAGACAGAGCTGTATCCCTTCTAGCCTAAACCGTAGGCGAGCGGCGTCACTCCCTCAAGCTCCACTCGCTGCATTATCTAGAAGACGCCCACAAACAAAGTTAAGTCTGACACAGATAAAGGGACCAGTGGCCGGCCAGATAGGGTTCATATTCTGGGGAAAAAGAAGGAAGTACACATACATTTTTTTCTACAAAAAAAAAAAAAAAAGCATTTCGAAGCACCAACGGGATCAACTGTATCTAAAATGGTTCATTACTCGAAGCTTTTCAACACGTTGTACACTAATGACATCTTGTGGTCAAAGGTGGAAAACATTTCTTTTGCATCCCAGTTGTCCAAGCAATTTTTGGACAATTTCATAAAATAAATAAATGTATGCTAAGTAGTGGTGGGCCGTTATCGGCGTTAACGTGCTGCGTTAACGTGAGACTCATATCGCGCGATAAAAAAAATATCGCCGTTAATCTATTCTCAAAGTTGGGTTGGGAGCTGGGTCTAAACTACGCAAGATATGATGACTTTCACCTTGATATTTTAGCGCGGATGACGCATATCTAGTTGAATTGCAATGTAGGGGGCGAGAACGAGTCTTCAACTTCTGTGAAATTACCACATCAAATGAGACGCGCAGACATGGATGCAGTTATGAAGCCGCTTCAGGGCAGGTGCGTGCGTTGCTAGACCCTTTTTACTGGGGCACGTGCCTCAGTGAAAATCTGCTGTGCCCCAGTAAAATCTCAAGTTTGAGTTATAATTTACTTTGATAATCCCGAAATAAAGACATTATACTATATGCAACAACTGAATTGACGCTTCTAAAAGCAACGCAGTTTATTGGAAGATGCACGCAGATAGGCTATCCATACCCGCGCGCCTGTATATTTTACTGGAACGCGCACGTCGTACAGCCTTTTGCGCAGAAGTACTTGGTTACACAAGTTTGTATAGTTAATTGTGTTTTAAATGCAATTGTCAAGCAGTTTGTAATGCATTTTGGAAACAGGAGATGAGCGCCTGGTCTAATGCGCCACCTGGCTTGAGAAACCCGTTCTCAAAGACTTACTTTTAGTCATTATTTGGGTAGCACACATATTCTGAATGCCTTCAGAAGAATTCAAATTAGCCATTTTAATCTAGATTAATCTAGATTAATTTCAAGATTTAATCTAGATTAATCTAGATTAAAAAAATTAATCTATGCCCACCACTAATGCTAAGAAAACCATAAGAAATATTTTACTTACAGAAGGTATAAATGAATTAATCTGTAAATAAACCTAAAAAAAGTACAAAAGATTCTTGTATGCACAGATGATCAAGTAAATTAAGAATATTGTTAAGTTGATTAATATTATTATTTGAAGCTTCCTTGTTTCTCTGTTTTTTTTTTTTTTCTGGCATTGTCATGTGATGCTATTTTATTTATTGTTTTTATTTAAATTTTATTTATGTGTGTGTACTTCTAACATGTTTGGTAGGTAAAATAAATGTTGTAAATTCAAATTAGAGCATCTTCTGCAATTGATGCATTTTTCAGCCTAAAACAAAGTCTAGAACAACTTTCAACAAAAAATATAATAAGATAACCTTGTTTGAAATGGTTTAACTAAAAGAAAACTTTGGTTTTGTCTATACTATTAGGTACTTATACTATATTTACTGGGTTTAATAAAATTCCATTACTAAAAATAGTCTAAATGTTATCAGTTTTCGTCGACTAAAACTAGACTAAAATAGTCATGGGTAATTCTGACTAAAATAAGACTAAAATGCTCAGACTTTTAGTCGACTAAAACTTGACTAGACTAAAAAGTGTATGAACTTGACTAAAACTAATAAAAACTAAAATGTCAGGTTCACACAAAGACTAGACTAAAACTAAAATGAAAATTGGCCGCCAAAAACAACACTACTTACAATGTCAGCTGTATACAAGGGGTTAAGGCTATAAAGTGGGGCAATTCAAATGTTGGACAGTCTCACAGCCTGTAAGTACATTTTCATATTTAAAGAATTCAGTACTGACTATTCAAATGCGAGTTTTGAGCAGTGTAGAGTAGTGCTTGTTTCTCATTCTGTGATTGCAAATGCAGAAATGGTGTTATGTATATGTGGCGTGCCGCAACTCAACGCGTAAAAAGACAGTAGGAGTCATTATAATCAGTAGTTATGTCCCCAATGGATGCAACAAATGCCTCGTTTATGAATCATCACGCAGAGAAACGCCATCACAACATGATTAGGGGCGTAACTTTCCTTCACACGCTTGAGGTATTCAGCCAATCACAATGCACCGGATAGATGGCCAATCAGAGAACACCTCGGTTTCTATCAATGATGAGTTTTGTAAAAATCGAAGCGTTTCAGAACGGCAGGGCAGAGAGCAGCAACAATAATGTACAGTATGTGGAAAAAGTTTTTTGAACCTCAAACTGCACAACTATAACACAATACACAAAATAACGCTCTTTTAAGCAACATCATATGAGCCCTTTAAAGAATACTGACACGTGATTTCTGTTCTCTGTGGCGCCTCCTCCTGGCATCAACAATAACAGTAATGTCAAACACAAAGTCAGTTAAAGAGATAGTTCTCCCAAAAATGAAAATTACCCCATGATTTACTCACCTTTAAGCCATCCTAGGTGTATATGACTTTATCCTTTCAGATGAATACAATCGGTGTGATTTTAAATAATGTCCTGTCTCTTCCAACCTTTATAATGGCAGTGAATGGCTGTTGAGATTTTGAGGCCCAAAAAAGTGCATTCGTCCATGATAAAAAGTACTTCACACAGCTCCGGGAGGGGTTAATGAAGGACTGCTTAAGTGAATCGATGCATTTGTGTAAGAAAAATATCCATATTTAAAACTTTATAAACTGTAATCTCTAGCTTTCACTAACTGACATTCACACTTTCACGAGAGAGTGGCATTCCAGCAGATGGTGTAAACTCCGGTGAAAAGTGATGAACACAGAAGTGCAGAACAGAGCAAAACAAATCACTGATTACAAATTAAAAAACAAGGATTTGGAAAGAAAAATGTCAGAGGATTTCGATATAAGCCAAGAGGAGACTGGTTTTCCATTACTGTAAACAAAACTTGCTTCTCACAAGACTAGCATATTATCACCAAAGCTTACACTACGTCAACGTCATCTGCTGGAACACCACTCTCTTGTGAACGTGCATACGACAGTTAGCAGAAGCTATATATTAAGTTTTTTAAAGTTTTAAATATGGATATTTTTCTTACACAAACACATCATTTTGCTTCAGAAGGCCTTTATTAACCTCCCAGAGCTGTGTGGAGTACTTTTTATGATGGATTGATGCACTTAATTGGGCTTCAAAATCTCAACAGCCATTCACTGCCATTATAAAGCTTGGAAGAGCCAGGACATTTTTAAATATAACTCCGATTGCATTCGTCTGAATGAAGAATAAAGTCATATACACCTAGGATGGCTTGAGGGAGAGTAAATCATGGGGTAATTTTCATTTTTGGGTGAACAATACAAAAACAAAAGTAACTGTCCATGCCTTTTCATAGCTAATTTTTCATTGTGCATCTTTAGTAAATCCTGACTTAATCCTGAATTTTTTTTAATGCCAAAAGTGGGTTTGCGCTGATGCAAACTGTTAGTAAATCTGTATCTAAACTAAAACTATTGTAAACCAGTTTTGTTAATTGAAGTAAAACTGAAATAAAATATTAATACTAAAAAACTAAATAAATGGAAATTAGAAATCATATAATAGTTAAAAACTGACACATAAAAGCACATAACAAAAATATTGAAACAAAAAATGAAAACTTAAAATTTAAAAATAAAAGCCGATTCAGGCATTCTTAAAATATGAATCCAAAATATGAATAAAAACTATAACAGTATAAATAATGCTAAATTAAACTTGCTGTCAAATTTTAATGTTTAATGTGCAGTGAGGAAAACAATTATTTGGTCCCCTGCTGATTTTGTTCTGTTTGCTCACTGACAAAGAAATGATCAGTCAATACTTTTAATGTTAGGTTTATTTAAACAGTGAGAGACAGAATAACAACAACAACAACAACAACAACAAAAATGCATTTCAAAAAAGTTTCTGGCTCCCAAGGTCTCTTTTATACAGGAAACAAGCTCTCTTTAAGCGAGTACTCCTAATCTCAGTTTGTTACCTGTATAAAAGACACCTGTCCACAGAAGCATCCAATCAATCAGATTACAAACTCTCCACTATGGCCAAGACCAAAGAGCTGCCCAAGGATGTCAGGGACAAGATTGTAGACCTACACAAGGCTGGAATGGGCTACTAGACCATCGCCAAGCAACTTGGTGAGAAGGTGACAACAATTGGTGCGATCATTCGCAAATGGAAGAAACACAAAATAACTGTCAATCACCCTCGATCTGGGGCTCAATACAAGATCTCACCTCGTGGAGTTTCAGTGATCATGAGAATGGTGAGGAATCATAGAACTACACTGGAGGATCTTGTCAATGATCTTAAGGCAGCTGGGACCATAGTCACCAAGAAAACAATTGGTAACACTACACGGTGAAGGACTGAATTCCTGCAGCGCCCGCAAGGTCCCCCTGCTCAAGAAAGCACATGTACAGGCCCGTCTGAAGTTTGCCAATGAACATCTGAATGATTCAGAGGAGAACTGGGTGAAAGTGTTGTGGTCAGATGAGACCAAAATCGAGCTCTTTGGCATCAATTCAACTCGTTGTGTTTGGAGGAGGAGGAATGCTGCTTATGACCCCAAGACCCCAAGTGAACAGGACAACAAAGCTAAATAAGTTCTTGCGAATTTTGTTTGCATTGCATTTTTATGGATTTTTACCAGAGACCTTATTCACCGTATGAATTTAATTGACTAAGTCATTTGATCAGAATTTGTTTGGATTCTGGTTTGCACTGTGTGGTTTTGATTCACTAAAAACAATCAGTTTAGAATCAATTTATCTGGGAATTGAACAATGCTAGTTACATTGTTTTTTTTTCTCTAGAAAGACTTGGGTAGGAGACTCAGTTGGATTTAGATTACACTATTTTGTTGGATGTTTATGATAAACTAAGCCATTAATTCTTGAATCTTAACACACGGCCAGTATGTTTTGCGCTGTAGATTCAGTAGCGATGTTCCGGTGCTGCTGTTATAAATGCAAGGAACGTTATCGTAGTATTCAAATGTGATTTACCTAAGTGTTGTTTTAGAAACAATTTACACAGACGTTTTCTTCACTCATGTTTTTTGAAAGAGGCTTGATGTTACCGAGTTTTGCACTAAGCAAATCTTAATTGCCTAATTATTGGTGAACAGCAGGTGTGCCTCTGCTCCACAGTTTCCCACAATGTCATGAAACACGACTTGGAAAAACATCTTTGAAAAGCATCCAACAGTGATTCATATTCTGTAAACACTGAACCCTTCAGTCGTCTTTAACCCGGCTCCATTCATCTGCTTTTAATGCAGGCGCTGGCCGCTTCGGAGCTCCCCTGTAGAAATCACCCTAAATATGATGAGGTGATTCGAGATGTGACCCACGAGTAATGACTCGTTTTCTTTTCAAAATCCTTCATTTTCAGAAATCCAAGCAAGCGCAGACATTTTGGCCCATCTCCTCGAGAAGCAGAATAAACACGGACAAACAACGTGCTGCTCGGTTCCAGATGTTTGTTGGAAATGGCTCTCGTTGTGCCGAGGCCTTTAAAAAGAACAACCTTGATTTTTCTCAAGTGTTATTTAATTTTTACTGCATTATAAAAGCAAACTGCAGGGGGAAAAACACGTTCCCAGCGAGGTTGGAAGTAGGTGATCTAATGACTCATTTTCATTCTTTCTTCTGATGATTTCAACACTCTTGGCTGTGAGTTTCTTGTTTTAACTCATGTTTCAAAACACGCTACAGTATTGTTTAGTTTTATTGCACTGACGATATTTAACATTCACTTGTAAGAATTGACCCTATTTACTTTCTTGAAGCATTTTGCTTCTCTTTCTTTAAGTGATTCACGGATGCATGTTATTCAAAATAAGAAAATAAATACGAAAATAAAATAAACAAACAAGATTAATAATTAATAACTTGAATAACTAAGATTAATAACTTAATAATTGTAAGTTGCTTTGGATAAAAACGTCTGCTAAATGAATAAATGGAAATATAAATGCAAATAAATAAATAAATATTGCAAAGCGCTTTTTAATTTTGATGGTTTAATGTTTGAAAATGATGAAATTAAGACGGCCATAAATATTAGTATTGCATTTTTACAGTTGTAATTTAAAACTAAATTGCCATTATTTTTGTTCAGTACACTGTAAAAATGATTTTTTTGAGTATATTTTACAAGAAAATATTATTTTAGCTTTTCTGCTCGAAAATGTAGAAATATTTGTAAGTTTATTTCAGTGAAATACACACATATTCTTGGTAAATATTTGTGAAATATATAGCAATTTCTGACTGAAAATGTATTCTACCACAATTTTTTTCAGTGTACTTTATTTTACAGTGAAATATTACTATAGTAATATTTCTTATTTTTCTTTTATTTTGTTATATTTGTTTTTTTAGCAATAGTAACACAAACAAAACAAAACAAAGAAAAACAACGACAATAATAATATAATACTAATTAATAATAATAATTACTACTATTATAAATGAAATAACATTATAAAATATTAATATAATAATCTAAAATTACACAAATAAGCAGAAAATATTCTTTATAATCTTTATTAATAATTGTATTAATTTAATTGTATTATTTTTTTAATAATTGAATTTATTTCTTTGTGGCATGGATACAAGATTTAAAATTAATAGCTTTTCAAAAACGTTAAAAACATTCTGTTTTTTAATTAAATGCAAATTTTTAAATCATAAATAAATACATATTAACAATATTAACAATATTATACATAAAAAAGTATGAAATTAAGACAAATGTTTAATTACAATTAATTTATACAGTTGTAATGTAAACCAATATTGCAATTGTTTTTTTTTCAGTACACTGTAAATATTTTTGTTTTGTTTTTTATTTTTCAGTATGTTTCGCAAGAAAATACTATTTCAGTCTTTCTGCTTGAAAATGTTGAAATATTTGTTTATTTCAATGAAATACACACATATTCTAATTCTTCTTTATTTTTATTTTATAATTATATTTAGTAATTGTATTTTATAATAATAATAATAATATAATTAATAATAATAATTGTAATTACAATGAATCAATAATAATAAATAAATAAATAAATAAATAAATAATAATACTAATAATACATTAATAATAATAATAATAATAATAATAATAATAATAATAATAATAATAGGTATTATTATTATTATTATTATTATTATTATTATTATTATTATTATTATTATTTCAAATTGCATTTTACATCACAATCACATTTTTATCTGAAAAATCACCAATAGATTTTATTTTTCTCCAAATCGTCCAGCTCTGCTTGCTTGGTTTGAATGTCTAACTTTGTCAAATAAAAACCCATCTGTCAAAGCTAAGATGTCAGAAATATGTCTAAAGATGTCAAAGCTAAGATGTGTGAGCTGTGTAGTTATATACCAGTCTTAATAGTGCTACAGATGAACCGGGACAAGGATTTTCAGCCGTTCGTGTCTTTTGATGAAAGCCTTCATTCAAAAACTTGTTTAACCCGAGAGGTCAGATCAGTCTCAAATGTGCATTTAGAGCCACGGAGCCTGACTTTAAGACCCGAATCAATGGTTCGCAAGAAAACTGAGGTCAAAGAATCTCTCAGAGGTATGAATTGGATTGTGCAGAAAGTGCGTGCTTTAAAAAGGAGTGTGGAAATACTTGGGTAACCCAGGAGAACTCAGTTCCCGGTTCTCACAGAGAGTCTAATTCATCATTTAGCTAGAGAGCTCATTTTCACAGTTGCTTTTTTAAATTATTTTTGGCAGCAGGCAAACAGAAATTTGTCTCTTGATTATAACAACTGCTCCCTCGTGGATTATGATGGATTATGGAAACGTACACAAGAATTAGAATTAGCTTCTCCGTGATTGACTGTGAGCTTTAAACTTCTCCGGTAATGTCACATTAGTCAGCGATGACCAGGCTCACAGGGAATATCTCACTATGTTCAAACTCATTCTGCCATTTATCACCGCAGACTCATTTTCATCTCGCTCTACTTCAAAAACACATTCTTTCCGAGCGTTTCATCCTGTTTTGTTTGCGATGTTGTCATCCCTCACAACAGTTGGCGAGTTTGCGATGATGAAAAGCTAGACGTATGTATTGGAAAACTTCACCCACTGCTGTTGAAAAGAGACTTTTTATTAGACCTCTAAATGTGAAATGAATGCGGTTGGATGCATTTCTGAAAGTTTAAGTGTGAGGAGAACAATCAAATGTAATTTAGTTTTTATTGGGTTGTGAATGTGGTCAGAGACGAGGGAAGACGTAACGCTAGGGCTGGCAGGTGTATTGGCAGCTGATTTTGGCCTGTTGGCTTCTAGTGGATGTTTGGATTAAACATGCAAAGGCAGTGCATGACTGTGACCTTGACATTTCACAAGCTCAAGTGTCTTTTCTTTTGAAATGTCTTCTAGAAATAATTGCCTTATGGCTGCAGCGACGTTTCTGGCAAAGAACTAGTTTAAGTAGAAAACATTGATGTCATTACGAAGTATTTTCACGGCAATACATTATAGGGATGCACAATATTATTTGAACGTTATTGGAACTGGGGCCTAATGCCTGTCTGGTAAGGTGTTTTATTTGCTTAAAGGAAGCTGCTCTTTTACAAAATCTTTATTTTGTTTTGGGGGTGCTCTAGAACATGCTCTCATGCTTGGTGGTTCCAAAAAACGCATTATTTTTCTAATAATTTACATTATTACAATAGCTTTCTCCCCAGACTGGCGCAAATGCCTCGATTAGTTCTGGATTTGATGAAGGCCCGCCTTCCGAGAAGCGAAAGGTGTTGTGATTGGTTAGCAGTCCCACTACGTTGCGATTGGTGAACAGCTTAGATGGCATTTTAGTCTTGCCACGCCGCTTCCCAAAGCACCAAGTTCCGTGTACAACTATTACCGCAAAATAGATTAAAGTGATACTTTAAAGTTTTAGATATGGATATTTTTCTTACAAAAACACATCGGTTCGCTATAGAAGGCTATTATTGACCCATACAGAGCCATGTAAGGCACTTTTTATTATGGATCGATGCACTTTATTGGACTTGTTTTGGACTGATGGAGAGAAAGACCAGTCTATGCCATTCAAAACCTTGGGATTGCCAGGATAATTTTTAATATAACTCTGATTGCATTCGTCTGAAAGAAGGAAGTCATATACATAGATGGGTGGATGCATAGAAGGTGAGTAAATAATACGCTACAGTAGTGTTGGTCCTATCACCAGCCTGCGAGATCGCCGATACATGGTATTATCATTATTGTGCTAATTTATTCAATTATTTACATGCCTGAAACCAGCTGAAACCATCCCTCTAGTCAATGCTTGTGTTTACATCAGCCACGCTCCGCATGTGTTTCGACCCTCTATACAGCACACGTCAATGGCGGAGCTCCGACACGGTGACCGGAGCAGTTTGTGGCCACTTTAGTCAATGCTTGCATTGACTTGCGCCCTGCGGCTCGCTGAAGCAGAAGCGGCTGTCCATGCTACATTGCTAAATTTAGGCTAACCCCCCACCTCGTCCCTCCCCACCTGCCAGCGATTCGAATTTCTGTAGGCAGGATTTATTTGAATGATATTCTAATGAGCTTTGTGATATAACATCTGGAAAACAATGCTTTGTAATTCAAAGGAGCCATTTGTTGTAGTTCTTGAAAAGGGATTTTTTTAAAAACCTAAATATCTCCCTTTGGAGTGTACTTTGAGATTTGTAACTTTGTAGATGTTTTTATGCCCAAACATATGCACCACACACTGACTAAAATCCAAAAAGTGAAAACGCATAATAGGACCCCTTTAAAACACACACATAACATTAAAGCTGTCAGGATCATGTCTGTGTTTTGTCCTGTTCTGTCATGTTTTCCAAGTGTTTTCCCCCCATGTTTCTAGTTCTAATGGTTTAGTCCTTGTCTCCCCCTTTAGTTCTGTCTCATTTAGTCTAGTCTTGCCCATATTTGTATTTCCCCCTCGTCATCTTGTTATCTTGTTTGTCACCACGCCCATGTTTCTGTGTATAAAGTCTGTGTCTGCTCACTCCCCAGTGTCCGTCGATGTATTGTTACATGTGATCATTGCTTGCTCCCGGTTTTTGTTTGTTTGTATTAGTTTCAGTGTTTTGTTTAATAAAACTGCATTTTTCATCTACTCCGGTTCTCCTCCTCCATCTCTCCACTCCTCAACCCCGCCTGACTGTGACAAAAGCAGAGCTATTATGCCCCCTTTCACAAGATAGTAATATAAGTCTCAGGTATCACCAAAATGTGTCTGTGAAGTTTCAGCTCAAAATATCCCACAGATCATTTATATTATACTAGCCTAATTTGAGTTGAACTATTTTGAAAAAATATACATTTTTGTGCATGGCTCTTTAATTACAAATGAGCTGCTGATCCCTGCCCCCTTTTCCAGAATAGTGTCATTAAAGCTCGTATCTCAGATACTCTGCTAAAAAACATCTTTTTGGTTTTGATTATCATGTCTATTGCGTTAAAATCATGCGTTTTAAACCATCTTAGATTAAACGTCCGATAAACGGTTTGCTGAGTGCACACATCTGAAGCATGCACACAGAAAGCGGCTGTCACATGCCATGTGAGTACTAAACTCTAAGTTCTCTTTCACGTCTTATTGCGCTTAAACTGTCAAATACACAGAAGTTTATGATACAAACACATGGTAATATTATTAGGGCCTGAGCACCGGTGGTGCAAGGACCCTCTTGGAATTGCTCTGTTTTTTAATAAGGGCCCGAGCACCGATGGTGCAAGGAACTTGTTGGAATTGTTCAGGCTCTTCTTCTTCTCCAAACTGAATCAGTTTTGAGGGCCTAAACATGCTCGGAAATTCATGAAACTTTGCACACGCACCAGAACTGGCAAACATTTACATCTGATATGGGTTTCAGAAGTGGGTGTGGCAAAATGTCTCGATAGCGCCACCTATAAAATTTCAACAAAGTGCCCCTCAAGCGATTTTTCACATACATGTACGCAATTCGGTAGACAAATGTAACACACCAATAGCTACAAAAAAGTATCATGGAACAAAATCCGAAACCCAACAGAAAATCTGTTATTTTGAATTTTCTTGGCAAGTTTTGTGCCGTTTTTGCCATTTTCAGGTGTGGTATTTAAACAAACTCCTCCTAGAGATTTCAACCAACTAGAGATCAACATCAGACTTGGTCAGTGTAATCTAAAGCCCTTTGTGACATTAATTGTGAAGATCATGAGTTTTCGTTGAAGGACGTGTCCGTGGCAGCCTGACAAATTTTGATATTTCACCATGAAACAGGAAGTTGTTATATCCCTGGCATATAATGTCTGATCTGCCCCAAACTTCACATGTTTGATAAGTCTCCTGACCTGAAGACATCTACATGCCCATATTCAGTTATAGTCATAGCGCCACCTGCTGGCAACAGGAAGTGACATGTTTTACGCTGTAATGGATTCCTTATAGAGACTTAATGACATCAACATTATATTTGGTCAATCTAATCTAAAGGCCTTTGCAATGTTAAATTGTGAATAGGCTAGGTTTAGAGGAAAAGAGCACTTTTAGATAAACAAGACAATAATACTTGGCATTGGTGGAGATAGAGAAACATTGTTCTTTATTAACAGCAGGATTGCTTGTAATAAAGATTTAAAAGCAAAAGAAAAGGCAATAGATCTGTTTCTGTCAATGGTAAGTTTTAATTTAGAATGTTTGTGAAAATGTAAGAAAAGTATTTTAAATGTTTTGCAACTTGCTTGAGCAACTTAATATATAAATCTAGAAGTAAATGCAAAAGTAAAAAGCATTGAATAATGTGTTGCTTATATTTATTGTGTTTAAACTCGTCCATGAAAGATTACTGTACTGTTTTACTGTACTGTGTAAAAAAAATGGATCAAAATGCTGAAAAAGCATTTTTAATAACAATGTTTGGATTTGAAATCAAAATAATGGATAAATGTTTTTTGTGGAAATCAGGCTTGTGCTTGTGTGTAAGCTATTGTGCAATAATTGCACAATTCTAAAAACAAAAATGCACTGCATGATCAAACATTTAGGTGAGATAAATATATATTTTTTGAAAAATGTCTAAAAACTGCTTCCCTCCAGCCCTCAAAAAAAAAAAAAAAAAAAAAAAAACCTCCCCTCTCACTCCAACTAAGAGAAAAAAAAAATAAAAATAAAATTCAGGCCCTGAATAAATGCCTAAAAATCCTGATTGGAGTTTCACTATTAATAATTTTACATGATAATAAGAAGGCTTCAAAAAGATCGGTATCGGTGATCGGATCGGCAGATACTGCTTCTTGTGATCAGCAATCAGTGATCAGCTTTAAAAATCCAGATCGGAGCACTCCTATTTAATATTATAACTGTGTTTACTATTAGCTTTAATCAATTTTGGGGTTCTTTTTACTTCAAAAGTTGCCTCAAAATTGATCTTGTTTACTTTGTTAGTGTGTTTTGTGCATAATTTGAGTTAGATAGACAAGCATTAACATTGCGATATATCAAGATGCTCTCAAAAGTGTATTTTAACTTCTTTAACATAGCTTCCCCAAAAGAGTGTTTCAGGAATATTTTCCACAATTTACTACACATTTAGATTGAGAAAGTTGAAGGAGAACTGTAATAAACTTATGTAGCTTCCAGTGTGTGTTAGCCGCATTAGGCGTTTTAGCATACACACATACAGGCTTCGAAAATCTATCAGGAATACTACACCACCCACTTATTTTTGACATACCCTTTTGGAAGTACCATGATTTGGAATATATTACATGGTAAATTCATGGTAAAGATCCTTGAGAGAGTCTTCCGTGCGTGTGTGGCACCGCTTTAAATTGCTAAAATTGAGCACCCCAAAAACTCAACATCTCCATGCGGAAAATCGCATTTGTCTCGGGAGTGAGTAATGACCAAGTTTCTTTCCTCCGGAAGATACGTTTGTGGAGAGCTCTTGTGGGAGCTCCGGTTTTGAGGCGAAGTATCGGAGAAGCAGAATCTCTCTCAGCAGCCTTTTTCGTTGAAGATGTATGGGATTTGTTGTCAGAACTCTCTCTGGGCAGCGCAGGGTGTCTTTGGCGGCTGGAAAGATGAATGTTTTAAAGTGTCTTTTCCAATTGCTTTCCCTAAATCATCTCTACGAGGCTAAAGATGGGAGAAATGTTAGCGGCAAGTACCAACTCCACAAGTTGCAAAGTATAATTGGATGTGTCTCTCCGTGCTTCGCTGGCCGCATACTGTACTTCGCTCTCAATTTGCATACGTTAAATACAGGCCCGCTTTGTGGTTCGAGTTATTTTTATAGCTGGAAGGGGGTCGAAATGTTGTTTTTGCTCTAAAAAGTTTTTTTGCCCATATCTGATTAGCGAGACTTTCCACACAGGTTTCACATCTTTGTGCTATTCCCGTTTCTCTCTGCAGGTTTGGGCCAGTAATTTTCTTCCCAACGAAGCGGCGCTGGCGGAGCGCTGTCAGAGAGACTTCGTCCAGAAGCATGGAGAGCCTTTGCTGCTCCAGTATGCTCGAATGGAGGCACAAGCACAGGTAAAACACCCACATAAGACACAGTTCATAGCCTTCAGCAGTCTGTCAGCATTAAAACTCCCTATAGATAGTTTGTAAAGGCTCTCACCAGCACAGTGTGAGTGCTTCTGACAGCCCTGCTGAGGGGGAAAACAATATAAACCAGTCTAAGGTGGTTTGCTGGTCTTGGCTTGCCACAGAGCTGGTCAGAATGCTGTAGTTTGATGGTTTTGTAGGGGTTTTGTGGACTTTTCAGTTGGTAGGCTTGAAGTTAAATCTTCACGGATCCGTTTGAGGCGTGTACACTAGTACTTTGAAATACTCCACCTAGAACTGTGCGATAAAGCAATGCCATATTGAATTCCCTGGTGAAAAAAAAAAAAACAGCTAAAACCAGCCAAGGCTGGTTGGCTGGTTTTAGCTGGTCAACCAGCCTGGTTTGGTTTTATCTGGTCATAGCTGATCAGCAGGCTGGTTTTAGAGGGGTTTTGGCCACTTTTTCAGCCTGGCCAGACTGGTCAGACTGGGGAACCACCAGCTAAAACCAGCCTGGCCTGGTTGGAAGACCAGCTAAAACCAGCTACTTCCAGCTTAAACCAGCTAAGACCAGCCAACCAGCTGGTTTTAGCTGCTTTTTTCAGAAGGGTTGTGATCAAATGTATGTCAATAAGCTTGACATTAAAATAGAAATAAATTTGAACCAGTCAGTGCTTGGAAATACAATATAGAAATGTGTTGGAAAAGAATGTAATATGATGGGAAACTTAAAACCGCCAGCAGGTGGCAGCAATTTAAACAAGTCATTTAAACAATTCTTTCAAAACGGCTAAATCCTTCAGGAGCGAATCAAATGACTGTTTTTATGAATGGCTTAGCCTTAGTTCATCAGTGATTCGCCCAAGCCAATGCGGATTTGGATTCGAACACAGAAACGAAACAAAAACAGCACTCTTAACTCTTGCTCGTGTCATATTGTCAAGAGCATTTTTGATGGTTTGATGGTTTTATAGGGTTTTTGCAGACTTTTCAGTTGGTAGACTTGAAGATAAACCTTCATGGATCCGTTTGAGGCATGTAAACTAGAACTTTAAAATACTCGTAGTATACTCTAGGACTGCGCGATAAAGCAATGCCATATTGAGTTTTGATCAAATTTATGTCAATAAGTTCTGGACATTTTTACTGGATATAGATTAATATAACAGCAGAAATAAATGCGACAACAACCAGTCAGTACTTGACACTAACAGACTTGTTACACAAACTCAAACTCATGTGTCTTGAAGAAACAAACACATGTACTTCATCTCCAGAGCTGCTCTCACAGTCACTTTAGTAGATTTTCACGGTTTCATTTGAGAAAAACTAGAGAAAGTCAAACGAAATTGCCTTTACGACAACCCATCAAAATAAAAGTCTGGTTTAACTTGAAGAAATTATGACAGAAATACATTACTATTGCATACTAAAATGTAATTCTCAGATACTACTACTACTACTACTACTACTACTACTACTAATTTCATTACTTGACCTTTAGAGGAAAACAAAAAGGTGTTGTTTTAATGCTGTTTTAAAAAGATTGAGCTGTACAAGTGTGCAGGTACAGGTGGGTCAATGGTAAAGAAGTGTCAAAGACAGTGTTATTTTAGTCTTTTTGATATACTTATATATTTTCTTTCTTTCTTTTTTAAATTTAATTGTAGTTACATTTTAGTAACGTGTTGTAGTTATAATCATTATTATTACATATAGTTTGCAAATACCTTGGCATTTTATGAATCTTTATTCATTAGTTTTTTAGCTTTAGTTAGTTTAGTACTTAAAGTTACAATGAAGTGAGAAACATTATTTCGGCAAGTAGCTGAAATAAAATAAGTTTGTTTGTTTGTTTGTTTGTTTGTTTATTAATTTATTTTTAGTTGTTTTAGTACTTAAACTTAAATTTAAATGAGAAATGTCACCTTGGCAAGTAGCTGAAATAAATGTTTGTTTGTTTGTTTAGTTAGTTTTTTAGTTATTTTAGAAATTAAAGTTAGAATTAAATGAGAGATGTTACCTTGGCAAGTAGCTGAAATAAAATGTTTGTTTGTTGAAAATGTTTGTTGAAAATTTCATTTTCTTATTAGTTTTAGTTTATTTAGTTTTAGTTATTTTAGTACTTGAATTAAATTAAGTTAAATTAAATGGGAAATGTGTTCCTGGCAAGTAGCTGAAATAAGATTTATTTATTTATTAGTTATTTTAGTACTCAAAGTTAAAATTAGATGAGAAATTTTACCTTGTCAAGTAGCTGAAATAATATAAGATTTGTTTATTTATTTTTTAGTTATTTTAGTACTTAAAGTTCAAATTAAATGAGAAATTTTACCTTGTCAAGTAGCTGAAATAATATAAGACTGCTTTATTTATTTGTTTGTTTGCTAGTTTGTTTATTTAGTTTTAGTAATTATAGTACCGCAAGTTACCATTAAATAAGAAATGCTACTTTGGCAACTAGTTGAAATAAACTAGTTGATTTTTATACCACTTTTAATACATGCAAGTTTATACGTCTTAATAATTTATTTATCAAAAACGGTTTTAAATACATTTTTCAAGGCAAAGAGAATTTATACTAACATCCTGCATTAAGATAAGTTTATATTAACCTTGCCTTGTCATTATCTGATATTTTAAGAGACTTCATGAGGGTCTGCAGTGGTGTTTGCTGTAAAATGATTTCCAATTTTATTTTTCATTTTAAATTTTTTTTATGCATGTTTATGCATATTAGTAGTGCACAACCTTGATATAGTGGACAAACATTTTTAAATATTTATAATGTTTTAACAAAACTTCTTCACTGCTTTATTTATTTATTATTTCAAAAACATAAAATTACAGCAAACGTTTGTAAGGTTTAATCATTTGTAAAGGATTTTTATTTAATTGTTTAATTTAACAAATTAATTTAGCAATTTAATTATGGTTTGTAGACATTTTTTCACTCTAAAATTTCGGACCAACCCAGAAATATCAAAATAAATTCACATTTTAACTTCAGAAATTAAAAAATTATCTTCATAGAAGTGTTTGTATAAATTGCATTGAATAAATTAATAATTCCATACTGAAAATAACAAGATATATCCTCCTTCTCTTTGTTTATAGTATATTTTGTCTAATTTGATCATGCTTTTAGCCTGTGTAATGTAGTATTCTTAAATGCCTTTAGCACATTTAATCACATTTAACTCTGTTGTGTTGAGAATGTAGAAAAAGTCCTCCGATTCTTTCTAGGCCCGTCTATTACAGTCTACCATAACAAGTTGTCCTTTCTCGTTTGCTTGTTTGTGTTCTCTCTCGATCGCAACACCCCCTTGTAAAGCGAGCTGCCTCCTCACCCACTGCAAGCTTTACAAGGGGGCGTTGGAGCATTAGCATACGCTGCTGTGTGTCTCTGTGTGTGTCACCTGGGCCCTGATCATTATATTACGCTGGGCAGGATGCTGATGGCATGCCGAATCAGCAGGGAAGAGCTGAGCGCACGGCCCAATCCGCTGCTCTCGCACTTTACCGCAATCTGCTAGCCAAGCATGCAATGTAACAAAGAAAAGCTTTCATTAGCATAATGAGGCGGACGTGACACCGAACTTGGTTAAATCATAAGCAATCAAGAAAAAGAGTGGGGGGAAAAATGAGAGTGGAAATTGAGAGTATAAGATGGGAAATATGATTAACAGTGATGTGTTATTTGTAAGTATACATGCTAAAATGGTTTTGTTTGTTACTAACAGCATTATGTTAAACATGAGAGTTTATAGTATTACGCTCTGCTTTAAACATCAAAAAAAGAATATTTTGTGTCTAGGACAGTTCCCTATTCCACTATTTTCCACTATAATTATTTTTTGTAAACATTAATTTTGTAAACTAAATATATTACAGTATGTTTCCTAATTAATTAGGGCCCAAGCGCAAAAGGTACATTGGCACCTGTTGTATCCGTTAGTCTTCTTTTTCTATTCTTCCTCTTCCTCCACTTTGGAAGTCTATGGCAGCCCATAGAACTGCATGGTCAAAAGTTGTGATATTTGGCACACAGATAGAAGACAATCTGGACGTTGACCACAACAAATGTGGAGTCTCTAACTCAACTCCTCTAGCGCCTTCTAAACCATTTGTCGGATTTAAAATTTTTCACAAAACCTACTTTTTCAAAGTTCTAGACCATTTGTCCAATTAATTTTTTTTGAAAAGCCTACTTTTTCGAACTTGTTCTAGACTGTTTGTCTGATTTAGAATTTTTCGGAAAAAAAAAAAAAAAAAAAAAAACTAAAACTTTTTTAGATTCGTTCTAGACCGTTTGTCCGATTTAAAAATTTTCTAAAAATCTATTTTTCCAAACTTGTAGACGGTTTATGTGATTTAGACTTTTTCAAAAAGCCTACTTTTTTTAACTTGTTCTAGACCGTTTGTCTGATTTAAAATTTTTCGGAAAACGTATTTTTTCCAAACTTGTTTTAGACGGTTTGTGTGATTAAAATTTTTTAAAACTTTTTCGAACTCATTCTAGACTGTTTGTCCGATTTTTAATTTTTCAAAACCCCTACTTTTTCGAATGTGTTCTAGACCGTCTTTCCAATATTGAATTTATTGAAAAGTTTACTTTTTCTAACTCATTCTAGACAGTTTTTCGGATTCAGAATTTTTTTGTAAAGCCTACTTTTTCTAACTTGATCTAGACCATTTGTCCAATTTAGAATTTTTCGAAAAGCCTACTTTTTCAGAATTGTTTGTCCTAATTTGAAATTTTTGAAAAAAAAAAAAAAAAAAAAAAATATATATATATATATATATAGATAGATAGATAGATAGATATATATATAGATGTATACATATATATACTTTTTCAAACTCATTCTAGACTGTCCGATTTTGAATTTTTCGAAAAACCAATTTTTTCCAAAATTGTTGTAGTTTGTCAATTTTTTCCCCAGAAAACCTACTTTTCTCAAACTCTTTCTAGACCATTTGTCCTTTTCAAAAATTTTCGAAAAGCCTACTGTTTCTAACTCTTTCTAGACCGTTTGTTGGATTTTGAATTTTTCGAAAAGCCAACTTTTTCCAAGCTTGTTCTAGACCAGGGGTTTTCAAACCTGTCCTGGAGCCTCCCCTGCCCTGCACATTTTGTATGTCTCCCTTATTAGGCACACCCAATTCAGGTCTTGCAGTCTCTACTAATGAGCTGATGATTTGAATCAGGTGTATTAGATGAGAGAGACAAGCAAAATGTGCAGGGCAGGGGAGGCTCCAGGACAGGTTTGAAAACCCCTGTTCTAGACCATTTGTCCGATTTAGAGTTTTTCGCAAAGCCAACTTTATCAAACTCATTGAAGATCGTTTGTCCAATTTTTATTTTTTTTGCAAAACCTTCTTTTTCAAACTTGTTCTAGACCTTTGTCCGATTAAAAAAAAGAAAAGAAAATTCGAAACCCCTACTTTTCTAACTCATTCTAGACCATTTGTCCGATTTAGAATTTTTCGCAAAAACTTTTTCTAACTAGAACAAGTTTTGAAAGAATTCAAAAAAAAAAAAAAAAAAAACTTTTCTAACTCGTTCTAGACCAGTTGTCCGATTAAAAAAAATAAAAAAAAAGGAGACCCAGGCAGAATCACAGTCAGGGACTACTCCGCATCTAGGCCTGACTGCGGGGCATGGAGGACCCAGGGTTCGCCGGAGGGAACATACTGGTAAATGGCGCATGGATCCACATGGGAATGGCACAGCAAGCCGACACCAGCCGTCCTCCCTCTCACCTGAAGTCTTTATGTTAAGACACGGGAGGATACGGCCTCTACGCGGAGGTTGTAGAACCTAGCGAAGGTATTAGGTGTCGCCCAGCCGGCAGCTCTACAGATATCTGCTAGTGAGGCGCCATGAGCCAACGCATAGGATGAGGCATGGCTCTCCCTGATATAAATAAGACAGGGAGATGGCTTCCACCACCCAATGGGCCAACCTCTGTTTGGAGACAGCATTCCCTTTCTGCTGACCTCCGAAGCAGACGAAGAGCTGCTCGGTGCATCTGAAGTGCCGAGTACAGTCTACGTATATGTGCAGAGCACGAACAGGGCACAGCAATGCAGAAGCTGGGTCTGCCTCCTCCGGGGGCAGAGCTTGCAGGTTCACCACCTGATCGCGGAAGGGCGTGGTGGGAACCTTGGGCGCATAACCGGGCCGGGGTCTCAGGATGACGTGAGAATCTCCGGGCCCGAACTCAAGGCACGTTTCGCTGACAAAGAAGGCTTGTAGGTCCCCTACCCTCTTGATGGAGGCCAGTGCAGTCAGGAGCGCTGTCTTAAGTGACAGGAATTTCAGCTCAACTGACGCAAGTGGCTCGAATGGGGCTTCCCGTAGGCCGCGGAGGGCGACGGAGAGATTCCAAGAGGGTATGAGGTGCGGTCTGGGAGGATTAATCCATCTCGCACCTCGCAGGAACCTCACGATGAGTTGGTGCTTACCCAGGGATGTTCCATCCACTGCATCGTGATACGCTGCAATAGCAGCAACTTACACTTTGAGAGTCGAAGGGGACAGCCTGCGCTTCAACTTCTCTTGCAGGAAGGAAAGCACTACTGCAATCGTGCATCTCTGTGGGTCCTCTCCGCGAGAGGAACACCAGTCAACGAACAGACCCCACCTCAGTGCGTAAGCCTGCCTCGTAGAGGGAGCTCGGGACTGAGTGATGGTATTTATCACGGCCTGGGGAAGGCCAGCGAGGTCTGATGCATCGCGTCCAGGAGCCAGGCGTGCAGGTTCCACAGGTCAGGGCACGGGTGCCAAATTGTGCCCATCCCCTGAGAAAGAAGGTCCTTCCTCAAGGGGATCTTCCAGGGAGGGGCTGCCGCGAGGGAAATGAGTTCTGGAAACCAGGTCCGGGTGGGCCAGTGTGGCGCAACCAGCAAGACCTTCTCCTCGTCCTCCCTGATCTTCTAGTTTTATTTAAAATCGATCTTACGTTTAGAAGAGCCATTTTCATGGTAGTTGTCTCCGAGGCTCTATGCCGTAGTAATGCTGCGCCGGCGCCGCCATTCTTCCGCTGTAAAGGAACGTATTCCAACACTCTGTGATTGCCTAGATTCGCCCCAGCCTGAGAATGAGATCTTAGAAAAGCCCGATCAGGAACCAGTCTGTCTGCTGTGTCCAGAAGCCGAGGCCAGAGAGGAGAAAGGTAGGAGAGTCTTAATCCATACTTGAAAGTTCCGTTGATCGGGGCGCAAGCAGGCGAAGTAACAGAAGTATAATCCAATAGCTCCGTGCGATAGCGGAGAGCTCTCCTTAAACGCACTACAAGTTACCGCTGTGTTTTCCCCGTCTTCTCGGCCGTCTTTTTTTATGTAGGAGACAACCAGGTACACGACACATAGTGGAATCCGAGCAAGGAATGGGGGATTAAACGATCCGCGTCCACGTTTGTCGTAATCCATGCAAGTGGAGTCAACAGACGAAGATTGCAGACTAAGAAGAAACTGACGATCATATATAATTGATGATGACACTTTATGCACTGATAGGCACACAAAAAGCATCAGAACTAAAAACAAACAGCATAAAATGCTGCAGAGACTGCGGACGACAGCATGCCAGCAAACAGAGCGGCGCTATCTTGACAAAAAAAAAAAATTTCGTAAGTCCCCCTCGTGTCTCGCCACGGCAGCCGAAAAGCATTGGCGGCTCAACGACCTGCCGCGGGACGACGAGGGGAGGCGAATTTTTCAGCGTAATCATGGTCATGCGTTCGCAATGAACGCACGAACCATCCGTGAACGACCGTCCGTTCATGACCGTCCTGAGAGGTGAGGAAACTGCCACACCCAGTAGCGCACGGCCGGAAAACCATTCTGAAAAGAACGTCTTTCACAGCCGTGAGAAATCATTCCTTTAGTCCCGGTCTGCCCAGGGAGGAACCACGGCACCACTGTGCACTCAAGAGAGCTCGCTCGCTGGAGAGCAGGAGGCTTGATTTGGCCGTGAAAACGGCCGCCCGCAGGATCCCACTGGCGGCTGCCAAACACTTTTAGTAAAGTCTCTTTTAGATGGCAGCACGCCAGCGGGGAAGAGTAGAAGCAGGAACGACCTTGTTTTTTGTGTGTTGTAGGCTCGGGGAGAGAGAGAGGCTCCGAAGCAAAAATCTGAATGACTGGCTGCATGCCGCCATCTTATGTACCTGTATGTACGGGGGAGTGGCGTGGCATGCAAATGCCACTCGCCAATTTTTATTGGCCTTTTGAATAAGGCTCAGAGATGATTGGACTCTCAAGCGAGTTCCCATATGTAACTTCGTAGTGAAACGACTGAAGGGGAACCCCTACTTTTTCTAAGTCGTTCTAGACCAGGAGTTCTCAACTCTGGCCCTCGAGGTCCATTTTCCTGCAGAGTTTAGCTCCAACCCTAATCAAACACACCTGAACAAGCTAATCAAGCTCTTCATCATTACTAGAAAGTTACAGGCAGGTGAGTTTGATCAAGGTTGGAGGTAAACTCTGCAGGAAAGTGGACCTCGAGGGCCAGAGTTGAGAACCTCTGTTCTAGACCATTTGTCCGATTGTTAATTTTTTCAAAAAGCCTCCTTTTTTGAACTTGTTCTAGACACTTTTTGCCAAAAATCAGACAAAATATCATCTTTAGACCATGTTGGCAAAAAAAAAAAAAAAAAAATATGAAAATCAATTTGATCAGTCAATCCGTTTCTGAATGACCACAAATGAGTTTGTTGAAGAGCTCATTAAAGTGGACATGAGGCTATATCCCAACTTTTTAGAGTATTCAGACCAAACCTGTGCTGTGGATATAAGCTGAAATATGCTGCCTTTGGGGAATGCTTTCCAAGTTAGGAAGGCATCAAGGCATGTCCGAATCTAATGTCAGCTTCACTGCTGCACTCCTGAGTTGCCTTTATCTGGCTGATTTTTGAAGGCAGCATAGATATATCCTTTGATGCCTTTGATATCCCACAATCCTATGCGTTTCATTCTATGGCGGTTGAGCTAAAAATAATAATAAAATAAATAATGATGCTGTCTGAAAGTTGCATTTGGTGGTCAGTTTCGTAATGGTGCCTTCATGTGCGAACGTCATTGCCTTTTAAGACAGCAAGGCAACAAGGAAGCCTAAGCTTTCGAATGCAGCCTTGGTGTGTGATCTAACAACTATGACCTGAGGTTACTTGCACAGTTTTGCCACTGTGCCACCTAGTGGTCATGAGATATGAAAATGAATATTTTTGTTATAACTTATAAATGGTTTGGACAAAAATCACCAAACTGATCTCTACATTCAGAGCTCTCTTTAAATTTGGTGCAACATTCTGATTTAAACTATATCAAATTTCCCTTGTTGTCCATTTCGAATTTTGTCATAAAATATATTTTTATATATTTTATGAATGCAGCGGTATGTTGTTACAAAATTTGGTATGTGTCTTTGGCAACATGCCCAGGCGATACTCAAAACATTTTGTGGGACTATTATGTCTATTACTATTATGCAGCGTTCCAGGCAACCCGTTACTCATGTTTTTCCAACCTTCTACCCGTGAAAGTGCATCCGAACGGCAGTCAAACCCGTGACTTCCCACTCGTGAACTCGTACTAGATCGATGTACTCCCAGTTCCGAGATCTGACATGACATAGCCCGCGAAACCACTGTGTCAGCACCCAGGGGTGCGGTGTTTATGCAAGTGGTACACAGTGAAAAAATAGACTTTAGGACAATATAACGTTGCAAACAAATTAATAATAATGTAATAATAATACATGCACTCAGGCAGTTTGGGGTGACTTGCCTGGAACGCTACAAAGTCGTGAGTCGTGATTTGAAGTCGTGATTTACGAGCTTAAAAACCTGCCCGGAACGCAGCATTACTGTTACTATTATGCCATAATCGGACGAACTTCCTGCCAGCTATTTTATGTTGAAAACATACTTTTTCAAACTCCTCCTATACTTTTGGTCCAATTTTCACCAAAATTGACTGTATCTCTGCAAAGCTTTGACATATTGACACCAAACTTTATGTGTGTCATTGTCACCTCACACTGACCACACCACATTAATTTGGTAACAGCGCCACCTATTGGTCAAAATTGATAAACCATTAAATATATTACTAATAATTAAATTTGATTTTTCATCCAGTTTGAGTAGAATAACCTTAAAATTAATTTAATTAATTACTCGTTGCATTTGGTTTGATCCTTGGTCTGTACCCTGCCAGGGTTGCTCCTCATTCTGCCTCTGTTGTTCCTAGTCTATATTTGTAATTAATAACTTTACTGTATATTAACAACATTAATGTTATTTATTTATTTATTTGTTGTTTTATTTTTTGTAAATTAGTTTTGTAAGCACTTATTTTGTGAATATTATATAATCCAGGAGTGCATTTCTTAAAAGCATTGTGAGCTAAAGTCTCATTGGTTCTACAATCTACTTTTAAGAAATGCATTCCAGGAAAGTTTCCACTTTAATCATTTGAATTAAAATGAACAACTTTAATGTATTCTAACATTATTATTAACATTTGCATTTAGTCATTACGTAAGGTTTGCGTGAAGTTTATTTACTTCTTACTACTTCAGAATCTGTAATATCAGACCAGTGATTAATTCCGTCAGGTATTTCCCAGTGCTCACTCCATCAGTTGAGGATCATGCATTCTCCTTATTATCCTTTCTTTTATCTGTAAATGCCGGAGACGTGTCTTTATAGGCTCAGGCTGCTCCTGAAGTCCCAAGGCTCAAACGCAAAGCCCTCGTGAAGATTATGAGTACTGTGATGGAATTATAATAACGGCAATTGTGAAGTGAAGACTGCATTAGCAGTCTTGTTGCGTGAACCTCTCAAAAACATGTCCAACTCACATTTCACCATCAAATATAAAGAAAAAAAGAAGTCTCGTTTGCATTTCACTGTGAGATCATTCAATTACAAAATGAAGCAAAATTTCTTCCCAAATTATTATACTGTAATTATTTTATATTTTGATTATTAATTTATTAATTTTATTACCATTCATTTGTAATTAATTAATGCTCATTTTCATGTATTTAAGTGTTATTTTTGTTTGTTTGTTTTTTGATTAAATAATGGCAACAAGTACCTGATGATAATTACCATATACAGTGCACTATACTCTTAAAAATAAAGGTGCTTCACGATGCCATAGAGGAACCTTTTTGGTTTCAGAAAGATTATAAAAGGTTATTCAGATTATAAAAAAGGTAAGAAAGAGATGGACCTTTGACTGAATGGTTCTTTGTGGAACCAAAAATGGCATCGCTGTGAAGAACCTTTTGAAACACCTTTTTTTTTTTTAAGAGTGTCCCATTCTCTCTCTTTTTTTTAATAAAATCACTTTTTTTTCTGACAAGGATGCATTCAATTGATCAAATGCAAAAGATTGCTTTGTCAAGTAAATGTTTTTCTTTTGAAATGTCTATTGATCAAATAATCATGATTTCCACAAAAAAATATCAAGCAGAAAAAAAAACGTTTTCAACACTGATAATAATACATATTTCCTGAGCATCAAATCAGCATATTAGAATGATTTTTGAAGGATCATGTGACACTAAAGACACAGGAATTAATTGCATCTTAAAGGATAACTATTGCCAAAATGCAATCAGGGCTTTTTTTTTTTTTTTTTTTTTTTTTTTTTTGCTGTAAACAAGACAAACATATATCTAAAAGCATAATTACGACAAACGAGCCATTTTTGAGATTGACCGTGATTTCGTATCGTCTGGGTCTTTACACATGAACTCGGGCATTGAGAACATTGTTTGTGTACACAGAGTTTACTAAAAAGAAAGATTTTGAACAACTCACTTTCACTGTTTGGGTTTCTGCTCGCAGCCGTCTTGCCAGTCAAGAAGTGTCGATCTCCGAATGCGAATGAATGGACTCCATAGGACGAAATATTAGGCTTATATGAGGCTCTTTTTACAACTAGAAGGTTAGTATTGTTTTTCACTTGCGACAAAACAACGAATTAGCCGTGCAATTATATGGAAATATGCTTTAGGACCTATCCATCCTCACATTCGGAGATCGACAGCTCTTGACTGGCAAGACGGCCGCGAGCGGAAACTTAAACAGTGAAAGTGAGTTGTTCAAAAACTTTATTTTTAGTAAACTCTTTGTTCACAAACAATGTTCTCAGTGCTCGAGTTCATGTGTAGAGACCCAGGCGATACTGCGAGCAAAGTTTCATGGTGTGTCGAGCCTTCATAGTGTTGTATAAATATAGATTTTGATGTGCTCAAGTTTATGCCCCTAGTATTCCCGTTCACCGGCCATTGACCACAAAACGAAATCACGGTCAATCTCAAAAACGGCTCGTCTCGTTTACACATAAAACATCCTGCAAAGCCACTCCTACGTCCCGTTCTGAATCAAATGACTTGCGATCCGATTGGAGTGATTCAAAGCAGTGAATTATTTTGCAACGCAGTGGTTCACTGATTCAGAGTTTCAAAAAGCTCTGTTGATACTTTGCTTGCTTTCTCTAATTTAGACATTGTTTGAAATAAGAACATTGTAAGTTAGGCCTAGTCTATTAATTGTAATGATTTCATCAAATTGTCATCACGTTAGAACATTTCATGATGCAAAATTCATCTGGTTCTTGCCTAAAAAACAAACAAACAAAAAAAAACAAGTATATAAATATATATATATATATATATATATAATTTGCGTTGTTAAAGGGGTCATTGGATGCAAAACTCACATTAAAGTGTGTTGGCAAGTTTGTAGTGTCTGGACCAATCAAACACACAATTGTTTATTAGAGTATCAAACAATCACAGACCCCCCTTCACCCAGTCCCCACTGTAGGTGCCGACGAGTCTCAGATGGCCCACGAGGCCCCGGTTGCTATGGTCACTCCAGGACACCTCTGCCAGACCAGATGGACTTTACGACTCAAAAGTATGTGAAGCGCAATTTCCCCAACCAACTTTCTCTTAAACAGACTGCAATAGTAACCGACTTCGTTCATTAATTCTTTGACAAACCTTCCTATGAATGAACACACCAATCCTCAAGTCAGTGTGTATGTCATTGTGGTTTGGGTATCTTGTCTTTGTATTGTGTAATGTTTTTAGGTATGTGTTACTATAGATATGGATGGATGTGTTGTGTGGTGTAACCACATGGTCATGTTTGGTATCTCTGAATTCGCATTTTGATAATCTGAAAGATGATGCATATTCTATGATGATACACATGTAACATATCAGAGTTTCATGAATCCCTAGTAGATTCGAATGAATATCCAAATGCAAAATTGCCTTGCTTTCAGACAAAGAGTCATAAAACTCCAAATCTCCCGCTTGGGATTCAGCCTCTCTCATTGGGCAAGCCCACACTGAGGGGCGTTACTCTTCAAGAGTTTAAAGGCGCGCACACGCTCTTCTCTCTCGCTTCTACTGGACTCGAACACACGCCATCTCGCACCCCCCCCCCCCCCCAGATCCATGGGGGGGGGAGGAGCGGCTCACCTAGCATAAGGAGATGAGGCCTGCAATACTCTCGAGGAACTGGAAAGGACTTTCGGAACTGAACACAAACGGAACCAATGCACAACAACAACAAGCTTGCAAGTATCCGTCCTTTCTACAAACGTAGATAGCTGCGTTTTAGGCGTTTTATAAAAGAAACGATTTCAGGTTGTTCAGAACTGTTTTCATTCCTGTCCCTTGCAAACTCACTTTCTGTCTCTCTCTCCTACTCTCTCTCTCTCTCTCTCTCTCTCTTACTCTCTCTCTCTCTCACGCGTTCTCTGTCTATTTGTGTTTTATGTACGTTTGTCTATGTGCGATCGTTTGTAAGTAGAATAGTTTAATAAACAACCATATATTCACATATAATGATTCTCTGTGCTGAATGCTTACATTACAAAAGTCACTTAAACTGTTTCGATCTCATATTGCTACCTTAAGCCCTATTCTGTTCAATTGTTTTGACTCCGTTCTGGTTAGTAAAATGCGTTGCCGTGACGACGAGCCAACGTCAGAGTAATGGATATCACTGAATAATTTGCTGGACAAAGAAACCAGTCGATATCGTTATTACTGTTACTGATCAGAAACTGGAAATTGCGTATATTTAATGACGATTATTATACACGATTTCCTGTGAGTTAAACTACTTTCCCTGACTGAAATGTATGTTTTAAATAACTCATTTCATCCTATTCATTGGTCTAAGACCTGGTGGAGTTTGCAGTGTATATGTGATGAGAGAAACAGTCTCATGCATATACACACATATATTGATCATCTTAAATTCTGTGAGTCACCACCCAAATGCTACATTAATTGGCGTTAGAATGCGGGGCAGTTTTAAACTATGTGATGTGAGCGGCTCAGGAATAGTTTGTGTGTCTGCATGCTTGTTTATTCAAACTCGGCTCGCGACTCGCGTCTCTTTTGTTTGTGTGTGTGTGTGTTAGAACGGTGTGGCCAAGCCCACCTTTAACACCTTCACAGATGTTTGAGCCTCTCGCACAGAGAAACTAAACCGCTGTTGAAGATGTAACTTAACTGCAGTTTATATATTGACCCTATAAAACAAAGAAATCTTTTATAGCGCGTCTTAAAGCCACCCTAAATTGAGCGAAGAAAACCTCTATTTTTGCGTGAAGAAGTTGATTGAGCGATGTTCCTCTTTCACCTTACAAAGGCCATATCTTTATATTTTGAGTGTAGATAGATTAGCCATTGATGTGCACTCCAATGCTAATCAGCTATCTTGCTCCTTTGGGTTAAAACCTCAGCTTAGCTAACTGATTAGGTTGACCCCGTTTGCTCATCGAATAGATTTAATATAGTAAACAACTTCGCGTTATTACTGTACAAATCTTGATCGAGTGTTATTTATTTGTTTTGTGCAAAGCACACACAAGTCTTGTGTCAGCAGGCTGACTCAAGATCAAGGTGCACGCATCGTAACTAAGCAACCTTTTAATAGTGTAAGCATCCTATTAAGTTAAAGTTTGCAAACACATGTACCTGTGTTCAGTAAAACGGACACAAGAAATATACACCCGCGATAACGCGTCGGCCATGGTAACTGCGCTTAGATGCGCGTTCAAATCCACACAAGGTGGAATCTGAAATCCCGCACAAAAGGCATTTCCTTCTATTAAAAGATAGAAGTCTGTCTAAAACCTCTTCCAATACCTATGCCTGATTTCATATTATTTTGTTATTTTATTTATTTATTTTTTTTTTCTTTGAGCAACAACGCTTATAGATAGTCCCAGTCAGTCTCTCCCTTCTCTTTTCCTTTTGATGTTACATTATTAATTATTGTTATTTAAACCATAATGATAATTAACATAATGTATGTTTTTTTTGTGTGTGTGTGATTTAATTTTAATTATTTCACCGTCTTAGATTCAACTCTCCCTTTAGCAATTATAATTGTATTTGCTCATTTTAAATTTTTGATTAAACAGTCTTGATTTAAATTTAAACTTTGACCAAATCGATCAAGTTGCACTCTCACTACCCCGGGTAATTCGGCCCATCCCAGGGGGGCCTTTCTCTCTTTTGCTCTCTCAGCTCTGCCATTTCCCAGGTGTGACGACTCCATAGCGCCCCCACCCGGTGGGCCCCGTCACTGACCTCAGGGCTGGCAGTCAGCTCACTTTCTCTCTTTTGCTTTAACCCTTTATACCTCTCTTTCTGATGGATTTTGTTTTTATTTTTCTCCCTATTAGAGACTGAACCTGTCTGAACATCAGTGAAATCTTTTGGTAACTACACCGATGAACTGAATAGCTCTAAAGTTAATCGCTCATCATTAAGTTTACTCATAGTTTCCTGTGTTTACCCACACAAACTATCTGACCCCTTCTTTACAGCTAGGATAATAAGCGTTTAGTGCGTCACCATCTGATGACATCAGTTAAGTGCGCCAACACATAGCAACATTTTAGCTCATTAGTTCTGTACGGACTTGCATTGGCTCGTTGTGCTTTGTCTCTCCCTCTCTATTTGTGTCAACATGTCACCATCCAGTCTCGCCATCCAGTCCAGACAAGGCAAAGAGGCCATCCTGCCCTGGGTCTAGTGACTACAGCCCCTGAGCGGAGAACAGCCGGACGACCGCGCACACAGGCGAATGGATCACGATCCAGTCAAGAGCTACGGCTGCAGAGAACCAATCAACTCATCTACAGCCCGGACCATCAGTGACCACGCCCTCAACAAGATCGTCTGACTAAAGCCGCAGCGGAGAAAGCTTCACCCACGACGGAACCAGGACAGCGCGCAGAACCGCCTAGACCATCTGGATGTTCAGAGATAGCGGATGAAGAGGACAAGGACCTACACGAGGAGAGAGGAGAAAAGCTTCAAGACACGCCTGCAACACCCCCACAGACTGAGCGCAGAGAGCAGTACAGGAGAACACTCCTAAACAGCGGAAGCTCTCTTTACAATGGCCCCAGGCAGACAGCAACACTCATGCCACGGCCAAAGCCTTTTAAGGCCTCCTGCAAGCAGCCTACGCCGAAGTTCAAGTAACGACTCCGCAAAGAAACACAAAGTGAGCTGAACCCAGCACACCTTAAAGAACTCAAATGCTTGCAGATAACAATATGAACAAACAGGAGAGCTCAACACAAAATCTCTCCCGGGCCTAACAGCCCACCGTTCACACCTCACACGCCAGCAAGCTGGCCGGGAATCTGACAGCTGTCACCACAAAACGCTGTCTTCCTGAACACTGCAGTAGGCTACAACACACGCCTGTCTGCAAAACATTGACTCTTAAGCAAGAACATTGCCCAGTGTGACCACGAGACAGATCTGCTTAGCTCCACCTCCAGCTAACAGGACCCCAGCCATTTGTACCAGCAGTCAAAACTGTCAAAACTGAATACAGCAGCTAAGAACACGACTGCTACGACCAGCATCTGAACCTACGTGAGGCAACGCGACAGGCACCAAGGGAAGATGGCATCAACGCCAGAAAATCTTTCCCCTCAGATATCCACATCACACTGTGAGTCACCACCCAAATGCTACAGCCTTCTTCCGTACAGCGATTGCTCGATTCAGCGGACTCTACAGACCGCCGGAAAACAGCCAAGCACCAGAAGGCAATAAAGATTAGCAAAGTGATTGTCCAGCTGCCCCATGCCAAGGGGGGACGTCTGACTGACCAAGGTGAACAAACATACAGTGGTGTATGGGAGCTGAACACGCAGCGACATCACTGTGTGGGAGTGATCTGAGATCAGTGCAGGCCAACACTGAGGACACCTGTGCTCTGAACTTAACCTGGAATAGACAATGCAAAACCTGCTACGTCCTGTTTCTCACAGCCCTACGATACTCCCTCAACTGCGAGAAAGCCTTGCTAGATAAGATTACTCCCAGATGTTTACACTCTGGCGAACGAACTACCTGCATTCACCAAAAGGGGTCACTGTTCGGCTCAAAACACAGTGTGGCTAAAACCCTAATGCTGCACACACATTCAATGGAATACGTGAAGCAGTGCCCACTCTAGAAGCCACACCCCCTTTCTGAAAAGTAATCTTTTGCAGTGTACATACCATTCAGGTATTTCAAAGACTTTAAACAATTCCGTCATGAAGAGCCTAAAGGAAAATGGCCACTCAGAAATGGTGCCAAGCTGCTCTCCACATATGACGATGATGCAGAACTAATGTCATGTACAAGGCTCTCAGCAGAGCCCAGCACCCAGATGACAACAGCTGCGCTGCACAAGCCATCCAGCGATGTGCCAAGCACACCAGAAGACAAAGGGAATCACAGAGACCTGCCACCACTGTGTGATGTTTATAACTGTCAATGCCTGCAGACCAAGGATCCCACGCACACAAACCCATGTGCTCATAGACCCAAGAGCGAGGCAAGACACGCCCAGAGCAGGTACCTAGTGGAAAACGACAAGCCTGTCCCACTGCAACACCTTAAGCCGGGCCACCTGACATCACAGCACGAGTGACGGCAATCGGATCAACCCTTGTGTCACAGCAAGTCGCAAGAACTCCCTCTGAAAATTACTAACCTGCATAGACTCAAAGTAGGCTAAGCTCAGTTTCAAACAACACCACTCAGTTTGAAACAGACGAGCATCAACAACTGTTCCAGACAAGCAGTGCCATCACAATAAGAACATTTACATGCTATTCGTGGAAAAACAGTGAAAGGCCCAGAAAAAAAACTGAGGGATTTTGTGGCTGCCTAAGGTTTTCAACAACAAAAAACCCACCCACCCAACCCAAGCATCGCTTCTAAGCCACAAGCAAACCCCTCACGCTGCTACGCCGCCTACATCACACCCATGCACACTGGCTCCACCTACAAAATAGCTCTGCTAAAGCAGCCTCCACTGCTCCCAAGCAATGCTGACACTTTGCACTGTCCGACCACACTAAGGCACTAAGCCGAAAACAACTCAGTGATGTCACACACATGCCGCATCTAGATGACACATCCTCACATTTGTTCCTGATAACCAAACACCGCCACAGCTCCCAGCTTTCCAGGAACAAAGGGGGGTCATTGCTGATGTATGCCCAAGATGCACCGTGCAGAATACACCAGAGTACCAAAGCCACTACCAATGCAAAAGTGGCGCACTGCCAAGCATGCAGCGACAGAGGACATCAGAATATGCTAAGTTTGACTCCAGCTCGAACCAGTGGATTTCAAACGACACAGCCTCTCTATGATGCAAAGCAGATAGGTCGGACCTCAAAATGTGGATGTAACCTACACAAAGGTCAACGAGAAACATCTATAAACGTTTCCCACCAGATGGCACCAGAAACAACACCCCTGTGTCAACTAAGAGACCATCCTTGTTACCACCTACGTCGCTCACCAGTACTTCAGTGAAACATGCCCGAGCGCAACACCTGCATCCAAAGAGCGCAGGAAGCCAAAAGCATGCCGCAGCCAGCGAGATTCACAATAGGAACTGTGAACCAGCGTGTCTCGGACATCCAGCCCCGCCACTCACCAGGACCAACTGGAGACTCGGCAGAGTGGGGTGAGGGGCATCCTTTAGCCTAAAGCAGCCAACGGCCTGCAATGGCAGAGAAAGGAACAGCAGGACTGCGACAAATGGACAACTCACATCCAGCCTGGACAACCAGGAGCTGACCCTCAACACAAGTCAACTTCCTGAAAACTTCTGCAGAAGGAAAAGGACTCATTCAGGTGAGCCCTGAAACAGCACATGAAGTGACCTGATCTCAATAGACCAAGCACAGCATCCTACAAGGAGCAGACGTGCTCAAAGCCTCACAAACCAACTAGAGACTAACTCTCAAGCCAGAGTTGAAAGACTTTGCTGCTGAACAAAGAACTGGAAAAGCAGCTGGAATGAGCAACACCTGACACGCAGAACTGTTGCTGTGGCAACAGCCCCATGCTATGAACACCATGGTATGTCCGACGGCAGTCTACCACCACATCCTCCTCCACACCCTTCACACAAGTGCCAAATGGAGGCTGCACCACGACAGCTGGACACGCCTACTTCTCCAGTACAGGAGCTTCTGATGCTAACAAAGAACTCCTTGAATGAAACACCACTGAAAAGAACTGAAAAGACAAACCTCTGGCTCCTTGCCCAATGCAACACCGCATTAGATTTCTCCAAGGGAAGGAGCATCCTGTAAAACCACACGACACCCCAGGAGCCGCCAGACAATGTTGAATAGAGCAACGGGCCCACAGGCCCAACAGCGAGAACTCTGCCAACGCAACTCAGGCAAGCTCAAGTCAGTGCCGACCCTACCAACATCAGACTGGTGACGTTCGAGCAAAGCAGATGGCTAACAGCCACCTGCTGCCCTCCTGCTGCCCACCTTCACTAGACTGCAGGGACCACAGCTGCTAGACTACAACCACCTGACACAGACCAACTTGGGACAGGGTGACAAGTGACACTGCCTCGACACCTGCTGCAAAAGCTCGAGGACCCATACCTTGCCACCGTCTACATTATCACACCTGATAACGTCGACCACGGCTCCGCAGCCACTCCTTGAAGCACCAACCTCCAGAGAGCCACCTCTCTCTTCCAGCCGTGAGTGCTGGGTGCATGTCTGATTGTTCCGCACCTTTGACGTCGCTCGCTGTTGTCTGTTGGACGGACAACAACGTTCGAAAGAGGGGATATGTAGTGTCTGGACCAATCAAACACACAATTGTTTATTAGAGTATCAAACAATCACAGACCCCCCTTCACCCAGTCCCCACTGTAGGTGCCGACGAGTCTCAGATGGCCCACGAGGCCCCGGTTGCTATAGTGACCAGGACACCTCTGCCAGACCAGATGGACTTTACGACTCAAAAGTATGTGAAGCGCAATTTCCCCAACCAACTTTCTCTTAAACAGACTGCAATAGTAACCGACTTCGTTCATTAATTCTTTGACAAACCTTCCTATGAATGAACACACCAATCCTCAAGTCAGTGTGTATGTCATTGTGGTTTGGGTATCTTGTCTTTGTATTGTGTAATGTTTTTAGGTATGTGTTACTATAGATATGGATGGATGTGTTGTGTGGTGTAACCACATGGTCATGTTTGGTATCTCTGAATTCGCATTTTGATAATCTGAAAGATGATGCATATTCTATGATGATACACATGTAACATATCAGAGTTTCATGAATCCCTAGTAGATTCGAATGAATATCCAAATGCAAAATTGCCTTGCTTTCAGACAAAGAGTCATAAAACTCCAAATCTCCCGCTTGGGATTCAGCCTCTCTCATTGGGCAAGCCCACACTGAGGGGCGTTACTCTTCAAGAGTTTAAAGGCGCGCACACGCTCTTCTCTCTCGCTTCTACTGGACTCGAACACACGCCATCTCGCACCCCCCCCCCCCAGATCCATGGGGGGGGGAGGAGCGGCTCACCTAGCATAAGGAGATGAGGCCTGCAATACTCTCGAGGAACTGGAAAGGACTTTCGGAACTGAACACAAACGGAACCAATGCACAACAACAACAAGCTTGCAAGTATCCGTCCTTTCTACAAACGTAGATAGCTGCGTTTTAGGCGTTTTATAAAAGAAACGATTTCAGGTTGTTCAGAACTGTTTTCATTCCTGTCCCTTGCAAACTCACTTTCTGTCTCTCTCTCCTACTCTCTCTCTCTCTCTCTCTCTCTCTTACTCTCTCTCTCTCTCACGCGTTCTCTGTCTATTTGTGTTTTATGTACGTTTGTCTATGTGCGATCGTTTGTAAGTAGAATAGTTTAATAAACAACCATATATTCACATATAATGATTCTCTGTGCTGAATGCTTACATTACAAAAGTCACTTAAACTGTTTCGATCTCATATTGCTACCTTAAGCCCTATTCTGTTCAATTGTTTTGACTCCGTTCTGGTTAGTAAAATGCGTTGCCGTGACGACGAGCCAACGTCAGAGTAATGGATATCACTGAATAATTTGCTGGACAAAGAAACCAGTCGATATCGTTATTACTGTTACTGATCAGAAACTGGAAATTGCGTATATTTAATGACGATTATTATACACGATTTCCTGTGAGTTAAACTACTTTCCCTGACTGAAATGTATGTTTTAAATAACTCATTTCATCCTATTCATTGGTCTAAGACCTGGTGGAGTTTGCAGTGTATATGTGATGAGAGAAACAGTCTCATGCATATACACACATATATTGATCATCTTAAATTCTTTGAGCTAACCAAAATTCTCTACAAGTTTGTGTACACAACCATGCTACAATGATAAAAATCCACCCAGTGGTATTTTTTTATTATTTTTATCTTTAATAGTAGTATCACCTTTTTAAAATCAGGTCATTCTCAGCTTCTTGTCTGTGTGACGACACACAGACAGAGGCCGCTCCCACGATAGTTGAATAACCTTAAAAGGAATTTAATTAATTACTCATTGTTGCGTTTGGTCTGATCCTCCTGAAAGCCAGGCTTGCTCCTCATTCTGTCTCTGTTGTGCTTGGTCCTTAGTTGCAGCTATATTTAAAACTAATAACTTTACTGTATATTAACAAATTGGCTAGTGATGCATGTGACACCAAAGACTGAAGTAATGATGCTGAAAAGTTCAGCTTGTGTCATAGGAATTAATTGCATTTAATTTTAACATACAGTGCAGACCAAAAGTTTGGACACACCTTCTCATTCAGGTGTGTCCAAACTTTTGGTCTGTACTGTAGATATGAATTCAACTGAAAAAACTTGTGAAAAAATATCTTTCAGGTGGTCAAATAGCAAATAGTGGAGCTCTGCAGCCACCTACTGGTAAAAGTTATTTGTAGTTGTTTTTTTTCTTTTCTTTTAAAACTGGATTTTCCAAAAGATGGGCAAAAATCTTACTCTAAACCATGTGAAATTATCCATGTTATCCCCATGAATTAAAGTCTTTTATAAAGTGAATTTTACATAAAAAAAGCAGTTTTTGTATAAAAACCCATTTAATTTAAAACTTTATTAATTTATATATATTTAAAAAATATCACTAACCCACTGAAAACGGCACAGATGTAGAGTAAAAACTTTAATAAACAGAAAAATATACAGTACAGACCAAAAGTTTGGACACACCTGAATGAGAAGGTGTGTCCAAACTTTTGGTCTGTACTGTATATTACAATTTAAAACTGTAAACTGTCACTTTATTACTGATTTACTATATTTTTAATCATATAAACACATCTCAGTAAGCATAAGATTATTTAAGAGTTTAGAAAAAAATAAATAAAAAAAAAACATTGAATGTGAGTGTATCAGTATTCCAAGCTTCTTCAGAGTATACAATTACAATAGTACAACCCCATGATACATGTTTTTGGTAAACCAAGGGATCCACAATTTGACATATTCATTGCATCATAACAAGCCAATTCCACATGATTGTGTCCGACGCCGCCGCAATTCAGCCTCCATTGTGTTAATTTTGCTCCATTCTTGTCATTAAATGCTGTTCCATTGTATTCCAATATGCTGGATGTATTCCACCTTGGTTTGGTTTGTTGCCTATTCTAGGTGAGAAATCTCCGGTTGTCACGAGCGTATCGGAGTAAATGGCGATGACTCATCTCGTTCGCACCACGGGGCTTCCCTCCCCCGACCTGGGATTTCCTATTATCACGGAGCAGCTCTGGCTGACAGGGCCTCCATTTAGTCTCTCATGTCCCGACGGCAGGGGGTCAGGAAAAATGTGCTGGCCAGCTGGAGGCAAAATTCACCATGCTGTTCCTGTGCTTTAGCCTGATGTCCTGTGAATCGCTAATGCTCTCTGGCTCCTCTTATCGAGGCTCGTGTGTCGTCCCGAGATCGGAAATTTGGCCAAATGTAAATATGATTCAGGCATTGTGAATAAAACCTAATGAGAATTTCAATTACAGTAAACAGAATAATGTCTGACAATCTGGGTCTGGGTGATTCATACGTCTGGGTGTATAATAAGCTGCGTGTAGACGGCTAACAACAATCTGTCTGTGACGATCGTCACGTCCTGCATACAAAACAAGACAAATTACATTAGATTTACACATTGCTCTGATGAGCGTGTGAGCTGTGTTTTTCCCAGAAGTCTTTCTGGTCTTTTTCTTTAGTCTTACGGCTCAAAGTCTGTTGCACTGGACAAGAACCACTAATTTAGACAGGAACAGGCCATCTGACTTAGAGCTAGGAAAATGCCTCAAGCTAAATTCTTGATTAACGCTGGTTCTTTCTACCAGTGTTTTTGTTAAAGTGATATAAAACTGAAACAAAATGTAAATATTAAATGGAAACCTTTAAAAAAAAAAACAAACAAACAAACAAATAGAAATTAAAACAAAAGGACTAAAATTATTATTTTTTAAATAAAACATAAAATGAAAGCTAAATAAAACATGTCCAACTCACATTTTACCATCAAATCTAAAGAAAGTAAATAAATAAACATAAGAAATTATTATTCAGTTACAAAATTAAGTGCATTTTCTTAGCAAATTATTACACTGTAATTATTTTTGTATTTCATTTGATCATTATTAAATAATATTGTTAATACTTTTTTAGTCCCATTAATCTGTAATTAATTAATGCTCATCTAACTAGATTTTCATGTAGGTTTATTTTTATTTTTAAATAAATAATGTCAGTAAAAAAAGTACCAAGAATGCATAATTTTTTTGTGTGGCAAGAATGCATTAAACTGATCAAATACAAAATATTTCTATGTCAAGTAAATGCTAAATAGAAATATAAAAAAACTAACAAAAAAATATAAAATTCTTCTAAAACTCCAATTATAATTATAGTAATATAAATACTAATGGTACATCATTAATGCTAATATTAAACTCAATTTTTAAGTGAAAGTTTTATTAGTTTTCTTGTATCACAGTATAATATTATAATTAAGTAAGGTTGAATTTTAAATAATTTCTACACTTTTCTAACATTGAAAACAATTTGTTCAGAAAATTAACAAATTATATTTTAACAAAATATGTCTTTCTTTCTGTAACCCTATTTGATAAAAAGTCAGAAATTAATATAATTTTAATATAATTTGATCACATATCAAATGTATTCCATTCTGTTTTTGCAGTTATTTAAATAGTCGAGTTATACTATTTAATCAGAGCTTAGCCAGAGTCTGAGATTCTTGTAGAAATATTAATCAATAAGTCATTAATGTGACTAATTCTTCCTCAAAAGTGTTTTTTTGTAGCAGCAGTTATTGCCAGCTTTTGAGGACTTTGTTGGTGAGCCTGTTGCAATGTTTAGCATCAAATGGACACTGGCCACTCACTGTTTATGACTTTGACCTTTTGCCTGGACACCAGTTTAACCTTTTTGCTTGTCCACATACATCTGACCTCTATAGAAGTCTTTGGATCTTCCACAGCTTTAAAGTTCCCTCACAATCTCAATAATTTATTTGCAAGTAATAAGGCCAGACTCCCGAAGCCTGTTTTTCACACTTGGCTTTCATTTGATTCTGACGTCCCATTGATATTGAATCCCAGCCGTTTTCTTTTGATCTTACCTCAAGTCATGACCGCAACTCTGTGAACTCTGGCTACACTGCCTACTATACCAGGATAAAGACGCTCGACAGACAGCTCATCTCAGGAAGGCTGGAATTTGGCTACATTTTCAATTCCAGCTCTTGGCAAACCCACAAGCCTGTGAGAAGAAGAGGAACCCTGCTAGGGCAAGGCCAGTTTCCATTTAGATTAGGGTGTTTCTGTTGCTAACAGAAAGCAAGCGCTCAAACCCTTTTTGACAGGACATGTGGAGCAGGCAGGGTTGAGAGACAGAGGCATGCTGGGACCTTTTGCTGTCTATTGTGTCTCTATCAGCATGGGAACTGCAATGATCTGTCACTAATCTTGAAAGAAGAATGGCTGGAGCATTGGTTTTTGAAGGGGACATGTTGTGAGGAACTGAATTTCCCTTGATCTTTTGAAGTTGTAAGAGCTTGATGTACTATAAAAACATATTAGAAGTTCTAAATGTTCCTCCAAAAAGAACATTTATGGAAACTAAGCTGCAAAAACAACTTCTTAACTAGGCATTTATGATGTCGCAGTTGCACTGTTCTTGACTGTGTGTAGAACCTTCCACTTTGAAGATTCTTCCAAAAGAACATTAGAAAGTTTTGAAACTTAACAAGTGCTAAGTTGTTCCACAGACCACAAAGAAAATAAACCTAATTCTAGAAGTTTTTTTTTCTAAAAGTAGTGCTCTTCCTGACTGTGTGTAGAACCTTCCACTCTGCAGATTCTTCTGAAAGATCCTGACATTACAAATGAGCCACAGAAGTTTCCTTTTTAAAGGAACACTCCACTTTTCTTTTTTTTTTCTTTTTTTTTCTGGAAATAGGCTCATTCTCCAACTCCCCCTCGAGTTAATAAGTTGAGTTTTACCATTTTTAAATCCATTCTACCGTTTTCCTGTTCTGGCGATATCACTTTTAGCATAGCTTAGCATAGATCATTGAATCCTATGAGACCAATAGCATTCAAAAATGACCAACGAGTTTCAATATTTGTCCCATTTAAAACTTGACTCTTCTGTAGTTATATTGTGTACTAATAGCTGCGGAAAATGTAAAGCTGCGAGTTTCTAGGCCGATAAGATTAGGAACTACACTCCCATTCCGGCGTAATAGTCAAGGAAGTTTGCTGCCGTAATAAGGACGCAGCAGACGGAGTAATATCAAGCAGCGCCTGGAATTAGTTCCCAGCTAGGTTAGTATTTCCACATTTTCCACCGGTCTTACTACACAATATAACTACAGAAGAGTCAAGGTTTAATAGGACAAATATCGAAACTTGTTGGTAATTTTTGAACGTGATGCTATTGGTCTCATAGGATTCAATGATCTATGCTAAGCTATGCTAAAAGTGATATCGCCAGAACAGGAGAACGGCTGAATGGATTTCAAAACGGTAAAACTCAACTTATTAACTTGGGGGGAGTTGGAGAATGAGCCTATTTCCAAAAAAAAGTTGAGCGTTCCTTTAATGATTAACAATGTTCAAAACCTTCCTCAACAGTCCAAAAAGAATATTTAAGGAAACTAAGCTCCAAAAATAACTTTTTTAAACTTCTGTAAATTTATGACATAATAGTAATGCTGCTCCTGACTGTGTGTAGAACCTTCCACTGGGAGTTACTTCAGGAAGATTCCAACATTAAAAATGAGCGACAGAAGTTTCAAAAAGTTTCTCCACATTCCAAAATGAACATTTTTGGAAACCAATCTGTAAAACTAACTTAACTTCTTAATTTCCTTATGTTTGTGGTGTCACAATTATGCTGTTCCTGACTGTGTAGAACTTCCACTCTGCAGATTCGTCCTAAAGAACATAAATGTTTGTTTTTAACAGTTAAAAAGTTACTCCGCAGTCCAAAAAGAAAATGTATGGAGACTAAGATGCAAGATATCTTCTTAACTAGGCATTTATGATGTTGAAAATGTTATTGACTGTGTGTAAAACCTTTCACACAGATTCTTCTAAAAGAACATTAACGGTTTTTAACAGTTAACACGTTTCAAAAAGTTCTTCCACAGACCAAAAAGAACATTTATGGAAACTAAAACGCAAAATTACCTTCATTTTATAACTTCAAGAAGTTTATTTCTGTGATGCTGTTCCTAACTGTGTGTAGAACCTTCCACTCTGCAGATTTTTCTGAAAGATTCCAATGCAATAAACAAGCCAAAGAAGTTTATTTTTAACAGGTAACAAGTTTCAAACGTTTCCTATAGTTCGAAATGAATATTTCTGGAAACCAACATAAGAAATGAGCCATTTATTTTTAACAGTCGATAACTTTCACAAAGTTTCCCACAGTCCAAAATGAACATTTCTGGAAGCTAAGCCACAAAAAGATGTTAACTCCTAAACTTCTGGAAATTTAAGACATAATAGTAATGCTGTTCCTGACTGTGTGCAGAATCTTCTTCAGAAAGTTTCAGAAAGAACATTTTTGGAAACGAAACTATGAAACTAACTTAACTTCCTAATTTCTGCAGATTTTTCTAAAATAACCTTTGGGATATTTTCTTCTAAAAGATCCAAAACCCCAGAAGTTTTCTTTTTGAACAATTAACAATGTTCAGAACCTTCCTCCACAGTTCAAAAAGAATATTTTTGGAAACTAAGCTGCAAAAATAACTTACTTTTTTATCCTCTGGATGTTTATGGCATAATAGTAATGCTGTTCCTGACTGTGTGTAGAACCTTTTCAGAAAGTGTTTTAAGAAGTTCTTTTAGAAGTTTCCAAAAGTTTCCTCACAATCCAAAAAGAACATATTTGGAAATGAAACAATGAAACTAACTTAACTTCTTAATTTACACAGATTCTTCTAAAAGAATCCTTGGGATACTTTCTTCTAAAAGTACTAAAAGACTGTGTTGCCATGTTTTCTATGGCAGTAAAAGTGAAAACTGAGGATAGCTTGGA
The DNA here is from genome assembly GCF_049309525.1 of Garra rufa. NCBI lineage: Eukaryota > Metazoa > Chordata > Actinopteri > Cypriniformes > Cyprinidae > Garra > Garra rufa. The sequence goes on from NC_133383.1 coordinate 27,897,717, forward strand.
TATGACTCTATTGACAGTTGACATTTGGACAAAACTGCAAAAATAACTTCATTTTCTAACTTCTAGAAGTTTATAACATAATAGTAATGCTGTAACTGACTGTGTCAAACTTTCCAGTCTATAGATTCTTATGAAAAATTCCAACCTTAGAAATGCACCACAGACATTTATTTTTAACAGTTAACATGTTTTAAGAAGTTTCCCTACAGTCCAAAATGAATACTTATAAAAACTCATCTGCAAAAATAGCGTAACTTCTAGATGTTTAAGACATAATCATAATGCTGTTCCTGACTACAATACACAACTTTCCAATCTGCAGATTCTTCCTAAAAATATAAATACTTATTTTTTAACGGTTAACAAGTTTCAAAAAGTTCCTCCACAGTTCAAAAAGAACATTTATGGAAACAAAACTGCAAAAATAACTTCTTTTTTTAACTTCATGCCATGTTTATGACATAACAGTAATGCTGTAACTGACTGTGGAGAACCTTCAATTTTGCAGATTCTTCTGAAAAAACCCAATGAGCCAAGTTTATATTTTAAAAATTTCCCTCAGTCCAATATAAACATTTATAGAAACTACAGTAAGCTGCAAAAATATCTTAATTTCTGGAAGTTTGAGACATAACAGCGATGTCCTTTCTGACTATGTGTAGAACTTTCCACTCTGCAGATTCTTCAGAAAGATCTCAAACATTAGAAATAAGGCACATACTTTTATTTAACAGTTAACAAGTTTCAGAAAGTTCCTACACAATTCAAAAAAACAACTAAAAATATCACATAGCATAACCTTTGGGCAGTTATGACATTACAGTTGTGCTGTTTCCGATTGTAGAAACTTCTACTTTGCAGATTCCTAGAATTAGAATTAGCCACAGAAGTTTATTTTTAACATTCAACAAGATATCTGACCATTTAAGCCTGATCTTAACCATTTATGTGACACATATAGCAATCTGTTTTGTGATCCTGTCTCAATGCCATGAGGCTTTTACTGAAGGATGAGGCAATTTGTTGCAACCCAGTCTGGTTTCTGTGACACTAACGTCCCCAAATGAAATTAAGGAATGACTTCAAACAGCTTTCCCAAGATCTTCATCCGTCATTGTTCGGACAGGTAGTGCCACCTAAAACTCAAACTGACGTTGACAAAGGATCAGACTAACAGAGCAATGCTTTAAAAGTGCCAGTGATTCTTTTGGAGGCCTATCTGTACATTAGATTGGAAAAAATTACATCCCTTTAAACTTCTACTTCTAAAAGTGTGACAGTTTATCAGGTGGGTTTAAAATCCATTACTATGTCTTTATTTTTGAATAGACCTGGACATCACTTGAAGATCAGATGTAGAATTCCATCACGATTACACATGAAAAGATGGGAGATAACTTTAAAGCTGTGACATTCCAAAACGATTTTTGGCAAACAGCTTCTTTTTAACAGTAAGATTACCAGATCCAATCATTAAAATGGTTGGTAGAGATGAATAAGAGTTTAGTAAAGGGCAATATCAATGCTAAGAGAATCAGTTGCACCCACAAAGTGATTTAGCAGTCATCTGCAAAATAATAAGATGGTCACATAGTTTGCTGTATGAGGAAAGTGACCAAAATTAGTGTCACTTTAATGCAGCCATACCCCTGAATTGTGAAATAAGCTTGATGCGTGGCCAGGCTTTTTGGACTGACAGTCTAAAAATATCAGATTTTTAATTGGATTCCAAAGCTTATATTTAGATTGAGTTTGTTATAATCAGATTTTATTTGAAAACTCTGGGTTGGAGTTGCATATGCCATTTTTATATGCCGTGGCTTTGTGACCTTGACCATGGAATGATTGTTAGTGCTAGGCGGGTGGTTTAAGTATCTCCGAAAGTGCCAATCTCCTGGGAATTTCCTGCACAAGTCTCTAGTGTTTATCAAGAATGGTGGCAGCTCTGTGGGCAATACTGGCTTGTTATTGAGAGTGGTCAGAGGAGACTGGCCAGACTGGTTCAAACTGACAGGAAGGTGACAGCAACTGAAATAACCACATTGCAACAGTGCTATGCAGAAGAGCATCTCTGTAAGCGCAACATGTCAAAACTTGAGGTGAATGGTCTGCAGACCACAGCAGATTCCTCTCCTGTCGGTTAAAAACAGGAATCTGAGGCCACAATGGCCACGAACTCATCAAAACTAGACTGGAAAAACATTCCCTGGTATGAAGAGGCTAGATTTACGGCATAGGTCAGAATTTTGCACAACCTTTTCTGGGAGCCGTGAGTTGTCTTACCAGTTATTACTGAATGATATTTAATTTGATGAAGTACAAACATTTAGCCAACATTTTCAGTTTTCTACACCTAATCAATGCCACCAGAACAGTGCTGCTGAATCGACAGCTCAAAACAAACTAATGATGTTTTTGAACTGGTTCTTTTTAGTAAATCAGTTTATAAACTCCAAAATTTAAATAAGCGTAAATACTGACTGGTTGTTCATATGACAGTTTATAGTTAAATATACACATACAAATTTGTCAGTAGTATTATTAAAAAAAAATGAATGAAATATTATATGGGTCATTGACATATAAGGATTCTTATTCTTAAGAAGTCATGCTGGACACACATGCTGGACACCATCCGAGCCAAACAAGTTTATCTTATAGTCTCATCAGACCACAGGACATGGTTCCAGTAATTCATGCTCTTGGACAGGTTGTCTTCAGAAAACTGTTTGTGGGCTTTCTTGTGAGCCAGCTTCAGATGAGGCTTTCTTCTGCGACTACGCCTATGCAAACCAACTTGTTGCAGTGGGTGGCGTATGGTCTGAGCACTGACAAGCTGACCTTCTACTTCTGCAACCTTTAAAGCAATGCTGGCAGCACTCATGCATCTGTTTTTTGAAGCCAGGTTCTGCACCTGACGCACAGAACGAGTGCTCAACTTTATTGATTGACCCTTGCAAGGCCTGTTTCGAATGGAACCCATCTTAACCTCTGTATGACCCTGACCACTGTATTGCAACTCAGTTTCAGGGTGTTACTGAACCTCTAATAGCCTTAGCCATCTTTGTGGAGAGCAACAATTCTAATTCTCAAATCCTCAGAGAGTTCTTTGCCATAAGATGCCATGTTGAACATCCAGTGGTCAGTATGAGAGAATTGTTCTTAAAGCACCAAATTTTAACTGCTCTAATACAAGATACATGATTTGTATGGTCCTGTCAAGCAGACAGAAACATAAACATGATGAATAGGACATGTGGCTTTGCATGGATAAACAACATACTGCTGTTATCACTTAGGGTGTACTCCCTTTTGTTGCCAGCGATTTTGACAATAATGGCTGTATGTTGAGTTATTTTCAGAGGACCGTACATCTATACTGCTATACAAGCTGCACATTGACTACTCTAAAATATATTCAAGTTCCATTTCTATAGTATTGTCCCTTGAGAAGATATACTAAAATGGTTGCTGAAATGTGAGGGGTGTGCTTTTGTGAGGTACTGTATAGCTACAATAGAAAACACTCTGCAGTGGTCGTACCACATGATATACTTACTATGATATTTATAATAAACATAAATACTTCATTGTATTCATTGTTTTTTTAGGTCATACCACATTATATCCAAATGTGGTAATTACACACTCCTTGGCAAATTGGCATATGATGCAATGTCATATCTTTGAATGGATTTCAACATAAAAGTCCCAAAATGGTAGTTTTTTGATGGTCGCACCACATGATATTTCATAAAATGGAAATCATTGGACACATTTTTTTTGTATATTATGATGGAAATATAAATACAAATGCATTGCAATTTTATACAAGATTACAAAACACTTGTAAAACATGGCAAATGCAGAAAATTAATCTGAGTACATTTAGGGTAATTTCAAATAAAACAAAAATGTCTGGACGGTCACACCACACTGCATTCGAACTTTGAATAACAAAAAAATTACAAATAACTAATGTTTTAGAGTTAATTCATATATATGGCATCTTTTTTACACATTTAAAACAATTTGTTACTGAAAAAATGCAATCGTCAGGTCATTGATCCATATATGATTCGTATTGTATTTGAATCAATGATTCTTTATGATCTCCATCTGTAGTGCTGCTTAGTCATGTTTTTTTTTTTTTAAATGGACTCTTAATATCATCGAAGCCATGCTTCTTTATTAGAAGAGATATGGCCATTGAGAATAGAGGGCATTCTGTCAACGTTACATATTTATATTTGGTTATTCTTAGCCGAGCGAGAATGACACTGGGAAGCTAGAGAGTTAAATGTCATGATATGAATTCATATACGAACATGTCAGATTCCCTGCTATATTTGGTCTGCTGAAAGCCAAGGCTTGCTTTGACAGTGTCACATATATTCCTGCTCAGATTTCAGTTACCCGACTTTTCACCCTTTGAAAAGTCACTCATTTTACTGTCCTTGCTCTAATTTAATATAGTGAATTTATGTATCTGTCTGTCAGCCCTTTTGTTGTTATGCAGAAAGTTAGTAAAGTAAGAATGCATTTTAAAATGTGCAGAACTTGTTAAAAAAGGTCAAACTGTGACTTTTTTATAACATTTTACATACACGTATAATCCACTAAAATCTCCACATGCAAATAATCTTTGTTTTGATTGTCTGACCCCCTTTTTAATGTAAACAAAAAAAATACTAGTTTTGCATCAAGTTGCATGCATCAGGTAGTTACTTTGCATACAAAAATGGGATTCACTTTTGCAGTTTGGTAAGCTTTAACCTGATTGGCTGACTCAGTTGATGAATTTCTGTGTAAAACATTTGTATGCAGATTTGTGTATGCACAGTTATTGAATGAGACCCATTAAATTTAAAAGAGCAAAGAAAACCATGTTTTTGGTTAATATCACTCTTGACTGAATGACTGGCTGCTTCATAATGGCATGATGGACCTATTGTTTCAGCAGTATCACATTAGCTTAATGAACATTTTAATATCCCAGATTGCCACTGCCTCGGCTGTAGCCCCGTCTACGAGCTGCGAAAACGATGAAACATTTAATATCTGTGTTTGAACTGTGGAGAAGATCTTGATAGTTTCACCTCTGCTGTCTTCTGGGGGCTCCCGAAAGACATAAGTAATAACGGCACAGCTTGTTTGTGATGTGTTCGGCTGTAATTTGCAGCAGGCTCAGGACCTGAGAAGGAAAATGGCTTTTTATTGCCCGACTGAGTAATGGAAACAATTCCATTAGCGAGGGCAATATCTTTGTTTGCTCCTTGTTGTGGAGACTTTGTCACGTTCTCGTCTTTATTGTGTTTGGAGCTCGAATCTGAAGGACAATTAAATGTGGTAAAATCTCGTCTCAGCTAGTTGGAGATTAAGTGGAAAAAGGGCAGTAGAGAAAAAAGATACTGTGACAACATTTGCCTCAAAGACCTTGACCTGCAGAAGGATGACCTTTCAGAAGGTCTTTTGTTCGTGCACTGAAGAGAAGAAATTGTTGAATGAAGTCGTTTTGTGTTTAAAAAGTAAGCTTAATAACATTACAGTTGGACCACTGATATCACATGGACTATCTGAATGATGTTCCTACTACATTTCTGGGTCTTTAACTTGTCAGTTGCATTGCTGTCTATGCAGAGTCTTGAAAGCTCTCATATTTTATTGAACATATCTTAATTTGTCTTCTGAAGATCAGCATAGAAGGTCAATGGGTGAACTGTCCCTTTAAATGTATCTGTTTTAAATTGACCTTTGTAGCTTTTAATTAATTAAGCTTTCTTTGCTTTTACAGTTGAGGTCCAAAGTTTACACCCCCCTTCTAAATGTTAATTATTTTACCAAAATAAGAGGGATCAATGTTATTGTTTATTTAGTACTGAGCTGAATAATATTTCACATAAAATATGTTTACATATAGTCCACAAGATAAAATAATAGTTAAATTTACAAAAGTACACAAAATACGCACACAGAAAACACAGCTGTTTTTTTTTTTTTTTTTAGTGACAGTTTGTTTGTTTGCAGTTAAACTGCCGCTGTTCTTCTAAAAAACCTTCAGGTCCCAGAAATTATTTAGCTTTTCAGCATTTTTGTGTATTTGAACCCTTTCCAACAATGACTGCATGATTTTGAGATCCATCTTTTCACACTGAGGACAACTGAGGGACTCATATGCAACTATTACAGAAGGTTCAAACACTCACTGATGATCCAGAAGGAAAAACCAAGCATTAAGAGCCGGGGGTGAAAACTTTTGAACAGAATGTTAACTTTTTTTTTTCAGTGCATATTTTTCTTCTTTTGCCTAAATATTATATTTATTCCTTTAGTACTCCCCTTCAGAGGCTACAGTAGATAGTTGCATGTTTCCCAGAAGACAAAATAAGTTCAATTTACCCTGATCTTCAAATTCCAAAAGTTTTCACCCCTCTCTCTTAATGCATGTTTTTTTCTTCTAAAGCATCAGTGAGCGTTTGGACCTTCTGTAATAGTTGCATACGAGTCCCTCAGTTGTCCTCAGTGTGAAAAGATGAATCTCAAAATCATACAGTCAATGTTGGAAAGGGTTCAAATACACAAAATGCTGAAAAAAAACACAGAATTTGTGAGACCTGGAGGATTTTCCTGAAGGACAGCAGACAGTTTAACTGTTCAGGACAAACAAGGGACTCATGAACAACTATCACTAAACAAAACACACAGCTGTGGATCATTCAGGTAACAACACGGTATTAAGAATCAAGGGGATGTAAACTTTTGAACGGGGTCATTTTTATAAATTCAACTATTATTATCTCTTGTGGACTATATGTAGATGTCTTTTATCTGAAATATCTTGTATCTTAATATATTCCCATTTAAAGTAATGTGTTACTTTACTAGGTACTTAAAAAGTAATCTGATTACTTAACATGCATTACTTGCACACTGTAATTTAATGTTCGATAATCAACCTTAGTAACCTCAACAATGTATTTAATTCAACATGAATGAAAACAGGACTGTGAGTACTGGATGTATACTCTGTTGTGTTTCTAATGAAGCTGATGAAACTCTGCTCTTATGTCTTTCCAAAAATAAATAATTTTGAGTGTAAACATTTTTTTTTTTAATTGACTGCACTTCTAAGTGAAATTTCACCTGATACCAACTCTCCTCAGTTCGGCTCTTTTTTATTCATGTCCTGAGGATGTCTGTTGAATATTATCTAGGCGTTGTGTTGAGGTAACAAGCCCCAGCAGGAGTTTAGCATTATGAGCTTGTTAAGATCGCTCATTGCCTTTCTCTTTATAAGGATTTTCTTAAATACAAAAGCGGTTTGATAATTGTAGCATGCCGTTTTACAAGAATTTCAATGTGGTTCATATAGAGATTAACAGGTGTGTAAAATTAAAGAAAACTTGCACAAACAAAGGCTTAACCTTGGATTTTCTGGCACACTGTATTAAGAAAGAAAAATGTATAACGCATCTTAAAGAGTACTTTTTCTTTTTTTTTTAATGAAAAGTAAAATATTTTAAATTACTCACAAATGAATCATTTTATAACTATAATATTAAAAGCTTTAAAGGAACCGTATGCAAGAAATTTATTTCAGTTAATCATAAAATGGCTCTGACATGTCACTAGACATTAAGAAATCATGTTCATTTCAAATACTTATATCACTGACAACAGTGGTCCGGCCAGGATATTGTCATTTAAAAGTGAAAGTTGCAGCCCACGACTGATGTTATTGTTGTCATGTTGTGTTTTGGTCTGAGGCTCCACCCTCCAGCTATCTACCAATCACAAAGTCAGTAGAGTTTCGTGATCCGGGTTGCCAGCTCTGCTCTAGTTAGTTACAGCTGCAGCTACGAACGTGTCGGATAAAACATGTATAACGTTACGAAACCTAAAAGACCTCGTTATGAATCCGAAATACGTTGTGACAAAGTAAATAAAACAAGGATTTGTATAGGAGATGCCTTTGAAAGATGGAGACGGCTGAAAACGGAGAAGAATTTGAAGACAGACGCCAACGTTGCTAATTTTCTCCTGGACAGGTAAGATTCATCTGTTTGGCTAACTTTGCTTCCGTAGACAGTGGATTTTCCACGGTCGGCCGTGCTAAATGCGTTCATAAAAAGCTTTATATCGCACCACTAGCAGGGTATGAAAACAATCTGTGTTCTGACGGAAATGTAGTATTACAGTACATCTTTACGAAATATTTGTACATTTTTTAGTAAATTTTTTTTAGTAAATTTTTGCGATACATAATTACTTCGCAAAACATCTCTCGTGAAGCATAAACATAATTAACAGAAGAAAAACAAATTTCTGTGTAAGACTTGTCACTTGCCATTGGAAGCTCCTTGTAGCAGCCTACGTTCCTGCTGGCAACCTCGAGTCAGGGAGGATGGGGAGGGGATACACCGTTCTACAGTATTTTGAAAGTGATTGCAGTACCAGTTTTGGCCACAATCCTACATACGGTTCCTTTAAAAAGTAATGCACATAACAACAGAGATGTAAATGTTTAATATGAATAAGCTGTTCTGTTCACTCGTAGCATGTACTGTAAACATGATTGCATGACATATTTTGGATTATGAATGATAATCCGTTGTTAATGAGCTGAATATTGGTTTCTTGTGTAAATGGTGCAAACATTTCCCATGTAACTCATAAGACTTAAACAAAACATATTTATCCTTTTTATCGACTTGTAAAGTGTTATGAGAAACATTTAGTGACTTACATAGCTGAAACACAATTAGGGTGGCTGCAAGAAACAGATCTTGAACACACAAATATACACTAATTGGAGTTCTGTATTCCGTAATTGACATCATTACTGGAAACGTAGTGCTAAACAGTCTTTTTTTTGTCTAAACATTCATTAGCTATAAAAAATATGTAAACTGCTATGCGGGGACTTGTGGAAACACTTCTGGGTGATGATTCAGACTTCCCAACTCCAGGAATATTTCCCTCATAACTGCGCAATGATCTAACAGAAACATTACAAAGCAATTATTTTGATATATTCTGCCTAGACGAGGAAAGAACTATCAACAAACTAATTATATTGACATAGAATTTGTATTATAATTACTCTGGCATGTATTTTGAAGGCACCATTTGTGAATAATAGCTCAAACGGTGTGGCTTTTTGAAGAAAGGTCATTAAATGAATAGTTCACCCCAAAAAATGAAAAGGTGCTAGGGCTATTGCGATTTGCTGATTCTAATCGACTGTTTGATTTTTTAAAATCCTCGGTTTTATTTTGCCCACGTCGGCTAACCGGCAAAATACCAGAAGTGGCGCATTTCACGGAGGAGAATCCATAAAAAATGCATTATCAGGCTGTTTTCAAGGCTGCATTATATATTAAACTCATTTACAAAAACATAATTGAGCATAATTGTGAATTCGCAAACCCAACGATTCAGTTAAATAAATATATGCCTTGCAGGTTTAATATATGTGCATCAATTGACCATATGCACAGATTACTTCCTTGTTTAGACAAGCCAACTCAGTCATTTCTGGTCAACTGTACTGTGCCATAGTAGGAGTGTACTTTGGCTGTTTTCTCTACATAATCCATTTACAATCGAAGAAAGGTTTTGTTTGTCTAAGAGGACCAAACATCCATGTATACCGTTTCAAGAATGACAAACGGCAGTTTAAAAAAATACACGAGTAAATCGGCTAAATATGCGCGAGTCATTGACTATGATTGACAGTAAAAACCAGACGAAACATCGGACAAGCTGTCAAAAAAGAGTTGTGCATTAAATGATTCAGACTTAATTGAGAGTAACAAAACTTCAGCAGTAACAAGTTTATGTTGGTTAAATATAGGCTATTTTTCAGTTCCAGATAAAGCTTAAAAGATGTAGTTATTAAATTTTTTTAAAATATTTCAAATTCATATTGAGTGCATTATTTAATTATTTTACAGATACTTTTATTCACCAAGAATGTGTAAAATTGATAAATTATATTGACCTTTTTATATATAAATGCTATACTTTTACATTTTTTATTCATCAAGAATTTTTATTTTTTATTTATTTATTTTTTTACTGGAGTAATGGCTGATGCACAACCAACCGAGAGAACTGCAGCCTTGAGAGGCTTGTCAAGCAAAATCGATTCAAGAATTTGGGTGAACTTCACAAGAAATGGACTGAGGCTGGGGTAAAGGCATCAAGAGCCACCACACACAGACGTGTCAAGGAACTTGGCTACAGTTGTCGTATTCCTTTTGTTTCTCCTGAACCACAGACAACGTCAGAGGCATCTAACCTGGGCTAAGAAGAAGAGAAGAAATGGACTGTTACCTAGTGGTCCAAAGACCTCTTTTCAGATGAGAGCAAGTTTTGGATTTCATTTGGAAACCAAGGTCCTAGAGTCTGGAGGAAGGGTGGAGAAGCTCATAGCCCAAGTTGCTTGAAGTCCAGTGTTAACTTTCCACAGTCTGTGAGGATTTGGGGTGCAATGTCATCTGCTGGTGTTGGTCCACCGTTTACCAAGAAATTTTAGAGCACTTTGTGCTTTCTTCTGCTGACCAGCTTTAAAGATGCTGATTTAACCTTAAAGCACCAAAAGTTGGTTAAACGACCATGGTGTTGGTGTGCTTGACTGGCCAGCAAACTCACCAGACCTGAACCCCATAGAGAATCTACAGTATGGGGTATTGTCAAGAGGAAAATAGAAACAAAAGACCAAAAAAATGCAGATAAGCTGAAGGCCACTGTCAAAGAAACCTGGGCTTCCATACCACCTCACCAGTGCCACAGACTGAACACCTCCATGCCACGCTGAATTGAGGCAATTAAGGAAAGGAAAGGAGGTGACGTGAGGCCAAGTATGGTGACCCATACTAGGAATTTGTGCTCTGCATTTAACCCATCCAAGTGCACACACACACAGTAGTGAACACACGCACACACCTGGGAGCAGTTGGGGCTCACCTCAGTCGTGGTATTGAGGGTGGAGTAATTCACTGGTAATTCACTCTCCCCACCTACAATTCCTGCCGGACCTGAGACTCGAACCCGCAACCTTTGGGTTACAAGTCAGACTCTCTAACCATTAGGCCACGGCTGCCCCATAAAGCAAAAGGAGTCCCTACCAAGTATTGAGTACATATACAGTAAATGAATATACTTTCCAGAATTTTTTTTTATTGGTCTTATGAAGTATTCTAGTTTGTTGAGATAGTGAATTGGTAGGTTTTTGTTAAATGTGAGCCAAATCATCACAATTAAAAGAACCAAAGACTTAAACTACTCCAGTCTGTGTGTATTGAATTTATTTCATTCATAAGCTTCCCAGTTTGAGTTGAATTACTGAAATAAATGTACTTTTCCACGGCATTCTAATTTATTGAGATGCACCTGTAAATGCAGCCTTGATGAGCATAAGAGACTTACTGATCTCAAACTTTTAAATCGCAGTGTATGTATTTGAAACTGTTTAGGACAGCCTAAACAATGTTTGATCTGTGCTTATTTCTCTTCTCATTCAGACCAGACAACTTTTTCTTTTTTCAATGGAGGAAGCAATATTGTGAATCATGGACTTTGGATTTTATGGATTTTAGCAGAAAGAAATCTGAAAAAGTCTTTGATGGATTTGTTTCTTACAAACATGACATTTTTCCCTCCTTAAGGTGTTTGCATGAGCACCACATTCAGAAAATGTAAAAACCTACTTGCAATTTGTTATTATTGCACTTCATACCATAAGATATTTTAATCACTGAAAGCTGACATTAATAAAAATGTTTCCTAGAATGATTTGATTATCTAGAAACTTTAGAAGCGTAGCAACACAGCTATAATGGTGATTTAATTGCGCCACAGTTGTAGGAGCTTGAGAATGCCAAACTCCGCTGCCGAACACTTGAGCGCCATTATAAAAGCTTATCTGCGCTCAAGCAGGAGAAAGCAGCTGCAAAACAGCTTTTCACAACTGTCACAACTCTCTCCCCCCGCTGTTGTAAATCAACCTTCTAATGGCTGCGAGAAGAACCCGAGTGAAGATACAGTTAACGGTGGCGCCTGGCGTGGGAATAAAGAGGCTCTTTTTATAGCACCGTGTGATGAGTTAATCATACGCTCTCGCCTGTCCACTCGTCTGCTCCTCATGACTCTGTCTCTCCAAGTGAATAGAACGGGCCTTCCGCTTGAAAAGGGCACCTGGGAGCCTTCTTTTGATGGTAATGACAGCAACGCAGCCGTCATTTTTCTCCTTTTTGCCTATGCCAGTTTATCAGGACTTAAAAAAGGGAAAAAACACATGAGCCATTTGCATCTTCTCTGCTTGGGGTTACAGTTTTAGGCAGACTTCTTTTCTTTTCAGGGAAGAAAACAGCGGCCCCGCCAGCTGGATGTGTAAGAGTTAGCTGCGACTTTCAAACCCAAGTTGTCTGGGTAACAGTTTAGACAAGTTGAGGGTTGAACGAGGGGAGATGTCAAGATGCATCAATGTCCGCCGGCACAGACTGATATCAACACAGCAAACAAGATTATTCTTTTCATATCGACGCCATGCTGGAGCTAGTTCTAGTGACATCGCATTTAATTCACCGCCTTTATGTCGTGGCCCGGCTTTGATGTACCAGTCAGAATATATAACAGATAAAATTCACAGCATACATTGTATATCAGACAGACAAGCTTGAGCATGACAAAAATAGTGTGGTGTTGCTGGAAAAGTGGAGCTCAGGAACTGCTAGTGTTGGTACAGTTATGATCAAAGCTGTTTTTTATCAAATACTTTATGCTTTATTCTCAGCACGATGCCTATTAATTTAATCAGACTCGAAAAAGGTGTTAAAGGTGTTATCGGCTGTGCAACAATTGTAGTTTGATTTGAACACCTAGACAGTAATGCATCTCATAGTGGTTTGATTCCAAACCCTAGTGAGCTGACATGTCTAGATAGACAGCTGCCTTCCAATGTGGGCCATAATCACCATTAAAGTGACTGATTTGGAACACACTGCTTAAGAAGCATCTCCACAGGTCATACAAGTAGTACTCCTCATGCAAAGCACACAAGGACACTTAGTGTGCAATAAATAATAGTGTGCAATGGTTTCTGGAAATAAAAATTCTGTTCATTTTCTCCATAGGGAATCTGATTTGAATAATAACTTATTTAAAGACGGATCTGTTGTGAGGTACGAGGTTGGTATATGCTCTCAATAAAAACATCAGTTATCATTAGTAATTGGTATTCCTAGTGACTACATTACCCATGATGCTGTAATAAAAAATTTCAACAATCAGAGAGTGCTTACAACAAAATTGTGTCAAAAAAGGCTCTGTAGTTTGCAGTGCTTTATGGGATTGTCGTTTTCCCCCTAAAGTACACAGTAAAGTTTGGTGTTGGCACGTTGCTAAGCTATGATTCTGTAATAAATGTAAAAACATATAAAAGATATATTGTGTAAAATTCTATATTATACACTGAGGAAAAAAATATTTGACCCCTTGCTGTACATTTGCCCACTGACAAAGAAATGATCAGTCTATAATTGTCATGGTAGGTTTATTTGAACAGTTAGAGATAAATAACAAACAAAAAGCATTTCAAAAAGTTAGGAATTGTTTTTCATTTTAATGAGTGAAATAAGTATTAACCCTTCACAAAACATGACTTAGTACTTGATGGCAATCACAGAGGTTAGACATTTCTTGTAGTTGGCCACCAGGTTTGCACACATCTCAGGAGGGATTTTGTCCCACTCCTCAACTTGAACCTTCAGCTCTGTCCACAGATTTTCTATGGGATTAAGGTCTGCAGACTGGCTTGGCCACTCCAGGATCTTAATGTGCTTCTTCTTGAGCCACTCCTTTGTTGCCTTGGTTGTGTTTTGGGTCATTGTCATGCTGGAATACCCATCCATGAACCATTGCCAATGCCCTGGCTGAAGGAAGGAGGTTTTCACCCAAGATTTGACGTACATGGCCCCGTCCATCGTCCCTTTGATGCGATGCAGTTGTCTTGTCCCCTTAGCAGAAAAACACCCCAAAACTTAATGTTTCCATTTGACAGTGGTTGGTGTTCTTTGCGTCATTGGCAGCATTCCTCCTCCTCCAAACACGGTGAGTTGAGTTGATGGCAAAGAGCTTGATTTTGGTCTCATCTGACCACAACACTTTCACCCAGATCTTCTCTGAATCATTCAGATGTTCATTGGCAAACTTCAGACAGGCCTGTACTTGGATTTCTGTCCTTCATGGTGTAGTGTGTTACCAATTGTTTTCTTGGTGACTATGGTCCCAGCTGCCTTGAGGTCATTGACAAGATCCTCCAGTGTAGTTCTGGGCTGATTCCTCACTGTTCTCATGATCATTGAAACTCCACCAGGCATAGATGATCTTGCATAGAGCCCCATTTATTTATTTTGTGTTTCTGTTGTCACCTTCTCACCAAGCTGCTTGGCGAAGGTCTTGTAGCCCATTCCAGCCTTGTGTAGGTCTACAATCTTGTCCCTGACATCCTTGGAGAAATCTTTGGTCTCGGCCATAGTGGAGAGTTTGGAATCTGATTGATTGATTTCTTCTGTGGACAGGTGTCTTTTATACTGGTAACAATCTGGGATCAAATACTTACTTCACTAATTAAAATGCAAATCAATTTATAACGTTTTTGAAATTCGTTTTTCTGGATTTTCATCACCAAAGACTAAAGAATTGACTTAGACTCCAGCGACAAAGACTTCAGACTTGACTCAGACTCCAGGTTAAAGACTTCAGACTTGACTCCAAGTTAAAGACTTGTGTACTTCTCTGTCTCGGACAATAGCAACTAACTTAGGCTGCTATCCCTTTAAAATCGAATGCAATGTTACACGATCATGTTCACGTTCCGACACACGTTTTCCCAACTGTTTATTTTCACTTAAGATGTAATCAACTCTGTTTATATGAAAACTCATCAAAATGGACAATTTGGCATCATTTTGTGTGTATTTCTCAGTTCGTGCAACATGAAAAAGTACTCGTGTGTTGTGTGAAACGTGTTTTCTGTGTGTATGCTTCGGTGTGTGAACTCGGAAAACCGCATTGAATTGAGTTCTCTTTTGCGTTGTCAAATTTATCCATATGTCTGCTCTTCTCTTACTCCCAGATATTGAAATGTCAATAGATTTTCGTCATATATTTTGTAAATCAAAACAAGTTTTAGTTGTTTCAGCGAAAAAAAAAATGTTGTTTACCAAAATTGTGACAAATTATTCATCAACGAAATTAACACAGTCTTTTTTTTTTTTTTATCATATATTAACAATTAGTTAGGATTTGTAGCACGTTTTAGCACTTAGTTAATTGCTTTTAGCATGTACTGTAGCTATTCTCTGCTAGTATGTGTGGCATGTCAGAAGTCTTGTTTTCTAGCAAGAGTCAAACAAGCCAAGCCCCATTTCTATACAATTTGTATACAATAGCCCATTTATAGGAACTTTTCAAAAATACCGGTAAATTCGTTCCGGCGAAATTTACCAGTAAGAATAGTTGTAACATTACCAGTAAATGGCTGGAATGATGCTGTGTGTGAATGCAGAATAAAGATTGCCGGTATGAGCAATAAAGTCTGCTTTGGTCCAAATTGGCCAATCATAGCGTTCTTATGGAGATGACATTACTACTCTGAGTTTACAAAGCTCCACCAGTTTTTTAAATTAGTTTTTCTATTTTTGCTGTCAATGATGATACTTCAATGGCTGCTTGCCAAAACCAACCAACCATAAACCAACCCCCAAGCATTTATGACATTCAGACTTGAATATATTGCTCTTTTGGTTTGTGATACTCTTAAAAAACATAATACATACAAATCATGGGTAAAATGGTGCATTATAATTAGATACTGTAATAAAGAGATTCTGCAGAACACAAAGACATTTTGAAGAAAGTTCCCACATAAAAAAAATAAAATAAAATCTTCCCCAAGATAGCTTTGTCTGCCATCTTGGATGATTATCTTGGACAAAATTTGCATTGGACTCTTACTCTAAGTTAACTTGGCAATACTGTGTTCAAACCTTTCATGATCATGATTACATGATTGCACTGCTCTGTGCAAACAAAACGCACTAATGTAACAAAACTATCATGCAGCCAAAGACATTTCTGTAAACAACAAAATCCACTAATGCACGTATAATGATTGTCCATCAAATGGACTGTATCACAATTGTCCAAAATTACGGCATGGACATCTGCCACATGAAAGTCAGAACAACTGGTTCCAAGCTTAAGCAAATTTCATCCCAATTTTAGCGTACGTGTTTATTTCTGATGGTTTTAATCAGTGAATCCCATGTGTTCATTAGTTGGATGCATGTGTTTTGAAAAGCGGACACTGGTTTTGGGACGAGCCCAAACATCGACGCAAAGAACGGAGGCATTCTGAATCCAAAAAGCTTGCACATTAGCAGAACCGTCTGCCAACTTTTGGAAAATATCCCATTAATGTTTACCAGGTGTTTGTTCCTTTTAAATGCAAATTGAAGTCTGTGAGGTTATGCGGAATGATTTTAGATTACCCCCATCATGCCTCAAAGATTACGTCGATCATATCACGTCAACACTGGCAGAGGAAATAATCGCTGATATTTCCACCCTGGGCAGTTTATTTTCAGAAGACCATAAAATGTTTGGTTGAGTCTCACAGGGTAATGCCATTCAACTGGAATTTGTTTGCTCTTTCCCAGATTAGCTCAACTAAAATCGCATGGAAGGTAGAAGCTTTCCAAGTAGTAATTCATAATTTGGAACTTATTGGGGTTCCGGTTTACATTTTCTGAAACAAAAACCCAAAAAATCAAAGTTCATCATTTGCTCACTTTCATGTTGTTCCAAACCCATATGAAGTCAGTTGGTTCTAACAGTTTCGACTCTATTGACTTTAAAAAAAAATCTTCTTTACAGAAGACAATCACACAGGTTCAAAACATCGTGAGGGTGAGTAATCGATGAAATATTTACTCTTTGGGTTTGCTTTCTCTTTAGGTCAGCATTAAAATGGCAAGGAAAAACTCCCTTGATAGACATAAAACGAGAAAAACATCCTCAAAAGAAGAAACCTTGAACAGAAGCCCAAGTTGTGGGCCCTCCGCCTCTGTTGAATCCATGGAAGGGATAATTCATTTTTTTTTCATGACGTGAACCATAGAAATCCAGAATCAACACATATGAAGTCTCATATGAGGGTTAAAGGTCAGATATGGAAAGCATAAATAACAGGGAATCAGCCTTGGGACGGATGCCATGTGGGCTGAGATGAAGAAAACGCTAATGATTTCTAGGGTCAGAAGGGTCTAGTAGTTGATCATCTGCATGAATAATTACAGTTACTAAGTTCATGGAGTCACATGAAGATCATATTTATGTATGATTTAAGACAATGACTTCTGAAACTCAAACAGATGATGCTTGGAGCGTCTGCCGTCTTGACTTTTCTCAAGCAGTCATTGAAGATTCTCATAAAGGAAAAACCATACATTTAAGAAGGTTAATTTGCCTTCGCACAGACGTTTTGAACCTGCGTTTGATTTTAAACTCTATCTCACCTCTTTTCTTATATGTGTAACACTTTTCCATTAGTGGTTCTCAGTGAATAGGTCACTGGTGTAGTCACATATGACAAGGAAAATTTACAATTTACTCACTCTCATGTTCCAATTTCTAAATAATGCTTTCTCCTTTCTTTCATACAATAAAAGTGAATTTAGACTAGTGAATAGTTTTCTTCATTTGATGGCTTTGTGTGAGGAAAGAAATAACACTTCGTTATTTTGTTGTATTGTATTTAACTTGGTTTTATTTGCTGATTGTTTAATTGATTTATTTTATTTTATTTTATTTATATATTGTTATTTTATTTTATTTTATTTTATATTTACCATACTTATTTTTTCTTTATTATTTTGGAGTTTGATTTGGTTTTCTTTTTATTTATTTATTTTATTTGTTGTTTGATTATATTTTTTTATTTTTATATCTTTTTATTTATTTTATTTGTCATTTGTCATTAGCATTTAATTTGTTATTTGATTTTTTCTTTTGATTTGCTATTTTATTGTTTTTTTATCTTGTTATTTTATTGGTTTGATTTGATTTTTTATTTATATATTTTATTTCATTTGTTATTTGAGTTTTATTTTATTTGTTATCTGATTGTTTTATGTTGTGATTGTTAGATATTTTATCAAATTTTATTTTGATTTGTATTTGTTATTTAATTATATTTTTATTGATTTTTTTATTTTATTTTATTTCTTTACTTATTTTTTCTTTTTTCTTTTCTTTTATTTGTTATTTGATTAGATTTTCATTGTTTTTATTTTATTTTATTTTTCTATATTAATTTTTATGCATTTTATTTTATTTGTTATTTGATCTTTATTTTATTTATTTGATTATTTTATTTTATCTTTTTATTTTTATTTTTTTAGGTATTTTTTATTTGATTTTATTTGTTTTTTATTTGATTTTATCTTTTGATTTATTTTGTATCCATTTTATTTAATTTGTTATTAGATATTTTTATTTAATTTATTATTTAATTTAATTTTTTATTTTTTGTATTACTTGATTGTTGATTTTATTTTATTTTACCTTATTTTATTTTTTATTCATTTTATTTATTTGGTTAGATTTTTTATTTTCATTTATTTCATTTGTTATTTGATTTATTTATTTATTTATTTTATTTGATTTGATTTGATTTGATTTGATTTTTTTTTTTTATTCTGGCCTGCTCTTCACATAAAGTCATTGCAGGGCTTCAGAGCATTTATCATACACAAAATATCATACACAAGTCGTATGGACACTGTTTAGGATGTGTTTATGTCATTTTTTGAGCTTGACACACTCAGTCCCCAATCCCTTTGATTATATGGCAGATAATGCAGTGTGAACATCTCTTTTCTTGTTCCTTGGAATAAACAAGGTCATAAAAGTTATTCCCGTATGACCTTGTTTATTCCTTTCAGACATTGTGCCATCTGTTAGATTTTACATCGAAGGAGATGGCTAAGAATTGGAAGTTGTCAAATTTGGTAAAGTTACTTATTTTAGTGTTGTGACGCTATTCTACATTCACCTGCTCAGGGATTACTCCTTTATATTGATGCTTTTGTGGCATTTTTCAAAGAGTCTGGAAATAAGCATCACTTTGAAAAGGTTGAAAAACAGATTTACAAATTTCATCGGCCATCTGTGCTTTGGCTTGATGTATCGAACGCAGGAGATGTGTTTATTCACGCTTTGTTCTTTATGCTAATCAGTGTTCCAGCTGATTCGTTGTTCGGGTCGTCTCTCCAGAGAGTCGTCGTTTTCGACTGACGTTCATCTCTTGGCAGAATGCCCCCGCCTTCCTATTTATGGTGTCGTTTGCAATTTGTTCAAATAATAATGTCGGTGTGTTCAAAAGAAATCAAATTCAACAAAGGCCAGATATGACAGCAAATACTGATCGTCATGTTAACATCCAATCAATAATAATTAGCATTGCCTCGCTTCGTTTTGAGACTGATCATTGTGTTTAATTCTGAATTTCCCCGAAGTACACTCATTAGGCAATTTTAAGAGCCACACGTTACACATCCTTCAAGAACATTATGTAGCTTTCTCTGAAAAGATGTTAAAGACGCCTTCTCCAATGAGAAAGTGGGATACAGAAGCCCCAGGAAGTGTTTAGCCAAAGGCAAAGTCCCTTGCTGCAGTTTATTACAGATTGTTTCTGCATAGCAGTGATTCGAATCAGCCACATTTTCCTTAAGATTTTCTCACTGTCTCAGGGGAGGCTGCTAATACTGTTGTTTGTGAAACGTGCAGATGCTTCCAGCAAAACTCGATGTTCTTTCTTAAACAAGCTGGAGGAGAAGAAATTACAGATGAGCAGGAGACAGATTGTGGGATCTGATGTGCACCTAATCAGTTCTGTTCAGGATGAACCGGGCTGAGCTTCAGCACTTGCCTCTGGCGTCCAGTTAGGCCACAATCAGCCAGCGACAGGAAGCTCAGCATGACGTCTGGTGTGTATAGAGAATGTTCACCTCATTTTACTGATGTACTTGTCTTACTGTTCTCTGATTGCACCTGATTGGATTTCTGATTGGATTCTTTTTCTTGGGTGCCCAGTGGACCTTTTTCTTTCCATGATTTTGCTGTCTGAGACAAACTTCAATGAGAACATTTGCTATGAATCCTAACTTCAGAAGTTTTTGAAGCCATTAAATCAATTGATAGGCAGGCAAAAAGATAGACAGACAGACAGTTAGTTGGAGAGATAGTAAGTTAGATGAATAGTTAGACAGTTGAATAGTTAGATATAAAGACAGTCAGATAGATAGATAGATAGATAGATAGATAGATAGATAGATAGATAGATAGATAGATAGATAGATAGATAGATAGATAGATAGATAGATAGATAGATAGATAGATAGATAGATAGATAGATAGATAGATAGATAGATATTTAGACAAAAAGATAAATAGTTAGACAGTTGAATAGTTAGATGTAAAGACAGTCAGGCAGACAGACAGACAGACAGTTAGTTAGAGGACAGCGACGGTGGAGGACCAACGGTCACAATCACTCACTCTCATTTGAAGGAGTTTCTGGTCTGTCTGAATCTTATTTGAACAAAATTTAAGATTTTTTTCTGGTGCTAATATCTTCTAAGCTCTTGCAAAACTCAATCATAAACTCTTTGGACATGGTCTGAAAAGCCCTACACTGCAAAAAAATCCTGGAGAGATAGACATACAGACAGTTAGTTAGCTCGAGAGATAGACAGTAAGTTAGATGAATAGTTAGACAGTCAAATAGTTAGTTAGACAGTTAGATATAAAGAGACAGACAGATATTTAGAAAAACAGACAGACAGTCGATAGATATATCGATAGACAGACAGTAAGTTAGATGAATAGATAGACAGAGACAGTCAGTCAGTTAGACACACAGACAGATATATAGACAGCCAAGCAGGCAGATGAATAAATAGTTATATAGGCAGGCAGAGAGACAGTAAGCTAGATTAATAGTTAGACAGTCGAATAGTTAGGCAGATACGGTGGTGTGAAAAAGTGTTGGCTCCCTTCCTGATTTTTAATTTTTGGGGATGTATGTCACACTTTAATGTTTCAGATCATCAAACAAATTTAAATATTAATCAGAGATAACACCACCACCCTGTTAAAACATAACTGTGGTTTATCTGATTACTGCCACACCTGTTTGCAATCAAGAAATAACTTAAATAGGACCTGCCTGACAAAGTGAAGTAGACCAAAAGATCCTCAAAAGCTACACATCATGTTGAGATCCAAAGAAATTCAGGTACAAATGAGAAAGAAAGTAATTGAGATCTATCAGTCTGGAAAAGGTTATAAAGCCATCCTAAAGCTTTGGGACTCCAGTGAACCACAGTGAGAGCCATTATCCATAAATGGCGAAAACATGAAACAGTGGTGAACCTTCCCAGTAGTGCATGGCAGACTTCCAAGACGAAAACCACTGCTGAGCAAAAAGAACATAAAGGCTCATCTCAGTTTTGCCAGAACACATATTGATGATCCCCAAGACTTTTGGGAAAATACTCTTTGGACTGATGAGACAAAAGTTGAACTTTTGAAGGTGTGTGTCCCATTACATCTGGCATAAAAGTAACACAGCATTTCAGAAAAAGAACATCATACCAACAATAAAATATGGTGGTGGTAGTGTGATGGTCTGAGGCTGTTTTGCTGCTTCTGAACCTGGAAGACTTGCTGTGATAAATGGAACCATGAATTCAGCTGTCTACCAAAATATCCTGAAGGACAATGTCCGGCCATCTGTTCGTGACCTCAAGCAGAAGGACCTGGGTTCTGCAGCAGGACAATGATCCAAAACACACCAGCAAATCCACCTCTGAATGGCTGAAGAAAAACAAAATTAAGACTTTGAAGTGGTCAAAGTCCTGACCTGAAAACCTCCAATGTGGCTGAATTACAACAATTCTGCCAAGGTGAGTGGGCCAAAATTCATGCACAGCGCTGTAACAGACTCATTTCAAGTTATCGCAAACACTTGATTGCAGTTTTTGCTGCTAAGGGTGGCCCAACCAGTTATTAAGTTCCCTTCATAATAAAAAACTTCATTCAAAAACTTGTGCTATCTTTGATTAATATTAAAATTTGTTTGATGATCTGAAACATTAAAGGTCCCATATTGTCAAAATCAAAATTTTCTGGCTTTTTTCATGATAACTGAGGTCTAGGGGCTATGTAACTACCATATGAGTTTCAAAACAGTCAATCCACAGTAAACTGCACACAGCCTGCTTAAAGTAGCTGTTCATTTTCACGAGCCGCTGTGACTTCCGCAAAGATTTGACGTCCGATCTACTCAGTCACCGCCTTCAGTCACCACCCCGAGCATCAACCACCGTCCCACCCTCCTTTTGTCAAACCCAGACAATATCGTGTCCATAACATTGCTAAGCAACAACAACACGAAAACAAGTCGAGAAAACCCTGTTCAGTCGATAGATGTCGAAACTACATCATTGCACAGGCTTCAGAACAATGTGAATATAAGAGACCAGTGGCAGTCAACTTCAGCCTCTTTCACACAGCGATTCCGGTAAATACACGGATAATGTATCCCATGATTTGTTCCGGAGTTGTTTGATTTGGTTCATTCACAGCTGTTTTCCGGAATCTGTGCGTGCTTTACACACAACCCATAAAGACATGTGACATTTGGATGTGAGATGTAATGCGACGCGTACGTTTCACTAAACTGAAACTAACCTGAACAAACTGTGCTTCAGTGCTGATAGTGCGGAGCTGGCTCTGCCCGATCGCCGCTTCATTCCACTTTGCACGTATTTTTTCGTTGTGAAGAGTCGCAGGGTAACGTGCATCATCACTACAACACTGCCTTTATGGTTCTGGCTTTTGCTCACACAGCGCTCGTTCCCGTAATTTTCCAGAATCAGCGCGCATTGTGAAAGGGGCTTTACTAAAGCAACAGTTATGTAGCTTACTGCATTAGGTGTTTGAAAAAGAAAAAACATTTATGATCATTCTGAAATATCCTGTTGAGTATCAGCAGGCTAGGCTCTCTCTATGGCTCTGGGCTCGGCTAAAGCATACATGATAAAAATATATTGAGATGGATTTTGGCATTTATACCTCAAATATATATTCTTAAGGACATCAACAACTAAAATAAACCTCCAGAAATGTGTACAATATGGGACCTTTAAAGTTTGACTAACATGCAAAAAAAATAGTGGTGGGCCGTTATCGGCGTTAACGTGCTGCGTTAACGTGAGACTCATATCGCGCGATAAAAAAAATATCGCCGTTAATCTATTCTCAAAGTTGGGTTGGGAGCTGGGTCTAAACTACGTAAGCTGTGATGACCTTCACCTTGATAGTTTAGCGCGGATGACGTATATCTAGTTGAATTGCAATGTAGGGGGCGAGAACGAGTCTCCAACTTCTGTAAAATTACCACATCAAATGAGACGCGCAGACATGGATGCAGTTATGAAGCCGCTTCAGGGCAGGTGTGTGCGTTGCTAGACCCTTTTTACTGGGGCTCGTGCCCCAGTGAAAATCTGCTGTGCCCCAGTAAAATCTCAAATTTGAGTTATAATTTACTTTGATAATCCCGAAATAAAGACATTAAACTATATGCAACAACTGAATTGACGCTTCTAAAAGCAACGCAGTTTATTGGAAGATGCATGCAGATAGGCTATCCATACCCGCGCGCCTGTATATTTTACTGGAACGCGTACTTCGTACAGCCTTTTGCGCAGAAGTACTTGGTTACACAAGTTTGTATAGTTAATTGTGCTGTAAATGCAATTGTCAAGCAGTTTGTAATGCATTTTGGAAACAGGAGATGAGCGCCTGGTCTAATGCGCCACCTGGCTTGAGAAACCCGTTCTCAAAGACTTACTTTTAGTCATTATTTGGGTAGCACACATATTCTGAATGCCTTCAGAAGAATTCAAATTAGCCATTTTAATCTAGATTAATCTAGATTAATTTCAAGATTTAATCTAGATTAATCTAGATTAAAAAAATTAATCTATGCCCACCACTAAAAAAAAATAAAAAATCAGGAAGGGGGCCAACACTTTTTTCACACCACTGTATGTAGACAGACAGATAGACAGTCTTGAGTTTGTGTTTTACTGTTTCTGTGTCGTGAGTAAATGAGGATGTCAGAACAGACTGTTGACCTACAAACGCCTAGTCAACGCTGTCAGTCCTCACCAAACTATTAGCTCAGATGTACAGTCGTGGCCAAAAGTTTTGAGAATTACATAAATATTGGAAATTGGAAAAGTTGCTGCTTAAGTTTTTATAATAGCAATTTGCATATACTCCAGAATGTTATGAAGAGTGATCAGATGAATTACATAGTCCTTCTTTGCCATGAAAATTAACTTAATCCCGAAAAAAACTTTCCACTGCATTGTTAAGAAGGCTTCAGGGCGTCCAAGAAAGTCCAGCAAGCGCCAGGATCGTCTCCTAAAGAGGATTCAGCTGCGGGATCGGAGTGCCACCAGTGCAGAGCTTGCTCAGGAATGGCAGCAGGCAGGTGTGAGCGCATCTGCACGCACAGTGAGGCGAAGACTTTTGGAAGATGGCCTGGTGTCAAGAAGGGCAGAAAAGAAGCCACTTCTCTCCAAAAAAAACCAAAAACATCAGGGACAGATTGATCTTCTGCAAATGTATGGCGAATGGACTGCTGAGGACTGGGGCAAAGTCATATTCTCCGATGAAGCCTCTTTCCGATTGTTTGGGGCATCTGGAAAAAGGCTTGTCCAGAGAAGAAAAGGTGAGCGCTACCATCAGTCCTGTGTCATGCCAACAGTAAAGCATCCTGAGACCATTCATGTGTGGGGTTGCTTCTCATCCAAGGGAGTGGGCTCACTCACAATTTTGCCCAAAAACACAGCCATGAATAAAGAATGGTACCAAAACACCCTCCAACAGCAACTTCTTCCAACAATCCAACAACAGTTTGGTGAAGAACAATTCATTTTCCAGCACGATGGAGCACCGTGCCATAAGGCAAAAGTGATAACTAAGTGGCTCGGGGACCAAAACGTTGAAATTTTGGGTCCATGGCCTGGAAACTCCCCAGATCTTAATCCCATTGAGAATTTGTGGTCAATCCTCAAGAGGCGGGTGGACAAACAAAAACCCACTAATTCTGACAAACTCCAAGAAGTGATTATGAAAGAATGGGTTGCTATCAGTCAGGATTTGGCCCAGAAGTTGATTGAGAGCATGCCCAGTCGAATTGCAGAGGTCCTGAAAAAGAAGGGCCAACACTGCAAATACTGACTCTTTGCATAAATGTCATGTAATTGTCAATAAAAGCCTTTGAAATGTATGAAGTGCTTGTAATTATATTTCAGTACATCACAGAAACAACTGAAACAAAGATCTAAAAGCAGTTTAGCAGCAAACTTTGTGAAAACTAATATTTGTGCCATTCTCAAAACTTTTGGCCACGACTATATATATATATATATATAAATGGGGTCGTCTTAAAAAAGTTTGAAAACCACTGCACTAGAGGACGCAGTTTGTCTTCCTCGAAAGGGAACGTCTCAGGTTACGTATGTAACCCTGGTTCCCTGAGAAGGGAACGAGACACTGCGTCCTCTAGTGGCCCCATAGTGACCCCTAGAGGATGCAGTTTGAGTTCCTCGAAAGGGAACGCCTCAGGTTACGTATGTAACCCTGGTTCCCTGAGAAGGGAACGAGACACTGCGTCCTCTAGTGGCCCCATAGTGACCCCTAGATGATGCAGTTTGAGTTCCTCGAAAGGGAACGTCTCAGGTTACGTATGTAACCCTGGTTCCCTGAGAAGGGAACGAGACACTGCGTCCTCTAGTGGCCCCATAGTGACCCCTAGAGGATGCAGTTTGAGTTCCTCGAAAGGGAACGTCTCAGGTTACGTATGTAACCCTGGTTCCCTGAGAAGGGAACGAGACACTGCGTCCTCTAGTGGCCCCATAGTGACCCCTAGATGATGCAGTTTGAGTTCCTCGAAAGGGAACGTCTCAGGTTACGTATGTAACCCTGGTTTCCTGAGAAGGGAACAAGACACTGCATCCTCTAGTGGCCCCATAGTGACCCCTAGAGCACGCAGTTTAGGTTCCTCAAAAGGGAACAAAAGTAATGACTTTATTCAACATTTCTTCTCCTCCGTGTCAGTCTTAAATGCACATTTACAGGAGTACCACAACACATGCGTGTGGTGCTGCTGATGCAAAGCCGGTCTAAACCAGAATAAGTAGACCAGTCAAAAGTTTGCCAACAGGAGCTAGGTGATCAATAACTCCATACATAGTATTATTCACTAAAATACACCTAAAAAGTACAAAAGAATGATTTGAAGTAAAGGTTCAAAGTAAAGGTTAGACTGTTGACATCATGACAGACTGAACATAATAAATGTAAAGTTCATCTGTCTGTAGATCACATGACCTTCACTCCCAGTGTCTCTGTTCTCTGTGGAGAGTCTTTGTGACTGTGGAAGTATGTGTTGGGCAGAGTTCCTCGTGAGGGTCCTCCGAGGCTCTGGCACCTTATGAAAGAGATTAAAAGATGAGAGCAGGAATCCAGAAGAATCACTGATATGTCTTATAGTCTTTTCAGCAGGTACATTGACTCCCTGAGGGGATAGGGGCGAATTTCTCACCGCCGGTGATAAGACTGTCAAGTTTTCAGGCAAATTTAGTTTCACTTCATGTTCTGGGATGTGTTGATGTATTCGCTGTCATTACTGGCTTAGATATACACAAGTACCTATTGTTTTATGCATGAGTTTTTAAATTCAATACAGTGCATATGCATTTGATTTGATTTTTATTTTTTTTATTTTTTGTATATTGACTATATTTTTATAGTGTGAAAGCTTGCTCATGCTAAACGTTTCGCCATAACGCGTTTCCCCTTCAATTTTTCAGTTTTTCATCCATCAAGTGAAAATTGAGGTATAGTTAAGCCTATATATGAGCAGTAGTGGAAATATAAGCAAACATGCACATAAAGGATCCCCACATGTGAAAGGTTAAGCAGAGATTGCGTGTGTTTGTACAGTCATGTCTCATAGACAGTGGAATTCTCCTTATCTCAGCCCTCATTGGCATCTCTTCTCTAAACACCTTCTCTGTCTAAACACCTCCATCCATTCTGCTTTTCCTTCCCTGGCCGTCTGTCTCCTAGAAGAAAGCACTCTCTGTTTTCCAGACAAACCCATGACACCAAGTGTCATTTAGCGTCTTTAGAAAAACACAAGCCCATTTCTTGCACACTGATGTCTTTCATCGAATTGTTTCATAGCTGGAGATCAGATTATGTCATTGGAGTTTGCCAGAGGGAGAAATGTAAATGTACATGTAAAATTGACAACTAAAGTTAACAATAAGATTATTATTTTTATTTTAACAGTGGTCATAAATACAGCTGAAGTCAAAAGTTTACACACACCTTGCAGAATCTGCAATGTTCATTATTTGACCAAAGTATAAAAGATCAAACAAAATGCGTGTTATTTTTTATTTTAGTACTGACCTGAATAAGATATTTCACATAAAAGATGTTTACATATAGTCCTGAACTGTTAAACTGCCAGAAACATCCTTCAGGTCCCACAAATTATTTAGTTTTTCAGCATTTTTGTGTATTTGAACCCTTTCCAACAATGACTGTATGATTTTATGATCCATATTTTCACACTGAGGACAACTGAGGGACTCATATGCAACTATTACAGAAGGTTCAAACGCTCGCTGATCGCCTTCAGAAGGAAAAACAATGCATTAAGAGCTGGGGGGTGAAAACATTTGGAATTTAAAGATCAAGGTAAATTGAACTTATTTTGTCTTCTGGGAAACAGTATCTTCTGTAGCCTCTGAAGGGCAGTACTAAATGAAAAAAAAAAGTATATTTAATAATAATAAGAAAAATGCACACATCTACATTTTGTTCAAAAGTTTTCACCCCCTGCGCTTAATGTATCATGTTTCCTTCTGAAGCAACAGTGAGCATTTGAACCTTCTGTAATAGTTGCATATGAGTCCCTCAGTTGTCCTTAGTATATATTAAACATACACACACATACATAGGGCTCCACAATTATGACAAAAATCATAGTTGTCCATTGTTCCCTTAAAATTGTAATTGATTATTAATTACGATTATCACAATTTACATTGATTGATGTTTTAAATAGCTTTATACTATTGTTTGAAGCAACTGCATGCCATAATTTTATATAAAAACAAGCTGAAAACACTCTTCCTGAAATACTTTTATTGCTTCTCTCGTTGCCACAAATTTCAATGATACATTGGTTTGGTTTCTTTAAATAAAAAAAGTAAAAATATGCGGTATGCTTAGGGATATCCCGGTATCAATTTTCATGTTGGGATCAATTGATAATGCTTTTATCACGGCATACAGTATTATCATGATATTTTTTTTGCAAAAAAGTGGTGTCATAACACAGTATAACAGGTTTGATAACTATTTTTTTTGTGACAAAAATAACTGAACATTTAAATACCATAAAGCAATACATAAAAATGTATGAAGTTAAAAAATGTACACAGATTAAAGTGCAAAAGAATATAAAGACCAATAGGTATCACTTTACAGTAAGAAATCTTAGTAAATGCATTAATATTCACAATGAGCAATAACTATATATTATTAATCTTTGAAAAAAAAAAATGCAACTCTTAGTTCATGTTAGCTCATTAAATAACAATTCATTTTAACAATTTGTTAATAAATGTTGGAATGACCTAAGATTAATGAATGTTTAGAAGAATTTGTCATTGGCAGTTTATGTTATGTGTATAGCCTAAGTCTAAAGTAGTCTTTAAGTCTTTGGCGCTGTGATGAGCGCAATTAGAAATACGATTAATTGTGCAGCCCTAATACATACACACACACACACACACACACACACACACACACACACACACACACACACACACAGACACACACACACACACACACACACACACACACACACACACACACACACACAGTAAAACATATTTTAATTGTATTTCTTTAAATACAATTTCCTTTGCTAAGAATGAAATTAACTTAGTTAATGGTGAAGTAAATGTAATTGCTTTGCGATTTACTAAACTACAGTACACTCTTAAAAATAAAGGTGCTTCACGATGCCATAGAAGAACCTTTTTTGTCTAAATGGTTCCATAAAGAACCTTTAACATCTGAAGAACCTTTCTTTTTCACAAAAGGTTCTTTATGGTGAAAGAAGGTTTATCAGATTATAAAAAGGTAAGAAAGAGATGGTTCTTTAAAGAACCTTTGACTGAATGGTTCTTTGTGGAACAATAAATGGTTCTTCTATTGCGTGGCTGTGAAAAACCATTTAAAGCACCTTTATTTTTAAGAGTGTATATTCTTTAAACTTAGGAATGTTGATCGTTAATTCACATTTATCCTGATTTTATATCCTATAAAATGACACCATTTAAAGATTAGCCATGTTAAATATAAATGAAAAATGAACAAATGCTATCCATCATGGTTTTCACTCCGTGTGCCTTGCATGAAATAACGTGAAACGGTGGTAACTAAATGTTAGATCTGAGAGCTCTCTGAGTTCATGCTGAATCTGCAAGTGGAATGTGAGAAAAGATCATCTAGATGATGGAGGAGCGTTTGGATAGAAGATAATGACTCATCCTAACGACTCATACAAAACACCACAGAAGGACGTTCAGAACATTAAAGCGAGTTCCTGCTGTCCGTCGTTACAGCTAGACTCCTCAAAAGTGTCGTTTCTGTGAAACTGCTGTTGTTCTCGCTCAAGAAACAGTTAAATAATGTACTTGTAAATGGGGCCTAATTGGTGATTTAATAATCGTCGGCTGTGTAGTCACATCGTGTAACAGAGCTGCTTCTGTTAAATGTTTAATCACTCGAGCGGCGTCTCTCTCATGCCACTCGCTCTGATCTCAGCTTCTTGACTCAGTGTGTGAACGACGTCTTCATTCTGTGAGGAAACTGATCTGGAGCAAGTTTTCACTCATTTTTGTGTTGGAAAAACACGATGCTCACGCTCACAGTTGACATTCCTGTCAGTTTTTAGTGGAAATTTATCATGGCATGTGCAACGACGCACGTGCCAAATGCTTACGTGCTGTTTTTGTCAGCAGTGCAGCAAACAGCGAGGCGCTGTGGAGAGATTCCTCCCAGATTATTGTCATGGTGCATGTAAGAACACCTCGTACCAAAAGCAGACAGCAGTTGTTCTAAGTTTAGTTTAGTTAGGGGAAAACATCTTGGCGCTATAAGATTTTCATGAATAATTTGACATTTGTATTAGCCTCAAAACTCAAAGCACTGAAGAGCAGTGGCACTGGCAGATGCTGAATAATTGAGATGTTTAATCCGTTCAGTGCTGAGTAATGAAGTTCATGGATTCTGGGATGTAGGACAAAAGAGGAGTATAAAACGCTTTTTTTTTGTCCTCTTTATTCATTTATTAAAAAATATATTAATTATAAATCCACACAAGGAGTGACTTATTTCATGATGAACATGTTTTTAATATGAGAATTTAAATGAAGTTTTATATTGTTATGGGTCATGCATACAGTGCCCCAATCACAATAAACGACAACAAAAAAAAAATAATAATAAAAATCTAAAACAACAACAACAAAAACATATTAAGTCGTCTGGAATAAAATAAAAGAACACATTGAAAGTCAACTCAAAGTCATGTGGTGCAAAAAAAATAAATAAATAAAAATAAATAAATAAACAAACCAACATAATAAACTAGACATGGTGGGGGGAAATTACATGCAGACCCTCATCACTTAGTGTCAATAAGCCTTATTAAAAGTATAAAATAAAAAAATAAAAAAGTCAGCCATTGTCTGTTGCTGTTATTGTTTGGTAAATAAAATAAAATAAAATAAAATAAAATAAAAAACATCACATCAAATTAAAAATAAAAAAGAAAGTCAAATCAAAGTCATTTAGAACATTCAGAAACATGGGGAAAATAAATAAAAAACAAGAAAATACCTCAGAAATTACATGCAGATATATTCAATATTAATAAATAACATAGTGAACGAAAAAAGCCTTATTAAGACAATAAAATAGAATAAAATAAAAAAGTCTGTCATTTTCTGTTGCTGTTATTGCTTGGTAAATAAAATAAAATAAAATAAAATAAATATATGTATATTAAAAAAAACACATTAAATTAAAAATAAAAAAATTTGGTGCAACCAAAAAAAATAAAATAAAATAAACCAACATTCAGAAAAATGGGGAAATTCAATAAAAAAAAACAAGAAAATACCTCAGAAATTACATACAGATATTCAATATTCAATATTAATAAATAACATAGTGAATGAAAAAGCCTTATTAAAGCAATAAAATAAAATAAAAAAGTCTGTCATTTTCTGTTGCTGTTATTGCTTGATAAATAAAATAAAATAAATATAAAAAAAACACATTAAATTAAAAATAAAAAAAGAAAGTCAAATGAAAGTCATGTGGTGCAACCAAAAAAATAAAAAAATAAACCAACATTCATAAACATGGGGAAAATAAATAAAAAACAAGAAAATACCTCAGAAATTACATGCAGATATATTCAATATTAATAAATAACATAGTGAACGAAAAAATCCTTATTAAAACAATAAAATAAAATAAAAAAGTCTGTCATTTTCTGTTGCTGTTATTGCTTGGTAAATAAAATAAAATAAATATATATATTAAAAAACACATTAAATTAAAAATAAAAAAAAAGTCAAATCAAAGTCACGTGGTGCAACCAAAAAAATAAACCAACATTCAGAAACATGGGGAAAATAAATAAAAAACAAGAAAATACCTCAGAAATTACATGCAGATATTCAATATTCAATATTAATGAATAACATAGTGAATGAAAAAAGCCTTATTAAAACAATAAAATAAAATAAAAAAGTCTGTAATTTTCTGTTGCTGTTATTGCTTGGTAAATAAAATAAAATAAATATATATATTAAAAAACACATTAAATAAAAAATAAAAAAAGAAAGTCAAATCAAAGTCATGTGGTGCAACCAAAAAAATAAATAAACCAACATTCAGAAACATGGGGAAAATAAATAAAAAACAAGAAAATACCTCAGAAATTACATGCAGATATTCAATATTCAATATTAATTAATAACATAGTGAACAAAAAAAAAAACTTATTAAAAAGAAAAAAGGCATATTGAGTATTCTGGCATTGTCTGTTGCTGTTATTGCTTGGTAAATGAAAAAAAAAATCAATCAATAAATAAATTGAAAGTCAAATCAGAGTCATGTGGTGCAACCAAAAATAAATAAACCAACATTCAGAGACATGGGGGAAAAATCAATCAAGAAAATACATCAGAAATTACATGCAGACCCTCATGACTTAGTGTCAATATGTATAAATAACATTAAAAAAATGAACTAAAAAAAGGAGAAAAAAAATACTTAAAAAGAAAACCATATTGAGTAGTCTCCCATTGTCTGTTGCTGTTATTGCTTGGGAAATAATAAAATATATATAAAATAAGAAATCACATCAAATTAAAAATAAAAAAAGAAAGTCAAATCAAAGTCATGTGGTGAAACTAAAAAAAAACAAAACATTCAGAAACATGGGGAAAAGAAAAACAATAAAATATAAAACAATAAAATACATCAGATATTACATGCAGACCCTCATGACTTAGTGTCAAGATTAGGGGTGGGAAAAAAAATCGATATTGCAATATATTGTTGTGCTCTCTGTCGCAATAAATAATCGATACACTAACGGCCAATATCGATATTTTATTACAACACAAATTATTAATTTACCCGTCGTCAGTGTCACTGTCACTACCCAATATCTACCATTCTGTTTGCGGGGGGCGCTGTTCGAGTAAATAGGGGTAAAGTGGCGGAAGCAGCGGCCAGTGAAGAACACAAGTTATCTTACAACATCAGAGAAGAAGCGCAGAAAAAAGAGAAGTGAGAAGAATGGCGGAAGATAACGAAAAACAAATCAAAGACGCACCCGCTAGTTGAGCATGCTGATCAGTTACGCCTGTTTCACACATACTCCGCCTGCAGTGCTTATGAGTATTTTTTTCCGCACCCTTGTTAACGGATTAGAGCGTTCACACTGCACGCGGTTGCTGTGCAAGTGCATTGAATAATACGTTGTTTATTATACGTTGAGTTTAAACGTGAATATATCTAGAATTGTATTAGTGTACTGTGATAAAAGAGTATCACAATGCTGAAAAAGCACGTTTGTATTTGAAATCAAAATAACGGATAAATGGTGTGTTTGTGGTAAACAGCCGCGGATCAGGAACGGACTGCAAACGTGTCCTGTGTGAAAGCAAAATGAGTCCGTGCTGCTTCTGCATCGCATACGTAACGCACACGGACTGCACACGCACTGCAGACGGAGTGTGTGTGAAACAGGCGTTAGTGTTCCTCAAGAAGAATATGCCTTGATGAGACCACTGTCCAGGTTAACATAAAGCACTTTACAGTAACTTACTACTGACGTTTCAGTATCATGGTTTACACATGTTAGTTAATGTTCATGTTGTTTTTTAATGTTCAGGCACTTTTATCTGTCTAGCTGTACAGTGTTTACATTTAAGACCAGGAGGCAGTGAGTTATTATGCAAATGCATATTTCTTTGCACAGTGTTGGAAATGTTGGCATTAATAAATGCATAAGATTTCCTTATTATGGGTATTTTTTTCTTTTTCAGTCACATATATCGTGATATATCGTTGATGAAATTTCTTCCAATATATTGAATATCGTAGATATCGTGAATCGTGATATTATCGATATCGTGGGCCACATATCGCCACAGAATTGAATCGTGAGTTACCTGTATCGTCCCACCCCTAGTCAAGATCAATATATATATATATATATATATATATATATATATATATATAATGTATGTATATATATATATATATATGTATGTATGTATGTATATATTCTTAATATGAGACAATTTGATATTTATGACGTCAAAAATAGTTGTTAAATGTCATTTGGTGTGACTCTTCAAAAAATAATTTATATTTATTAATCAACATTTCACAATATTTGTAAAAAAAAAACTTATTTTCTTTATCACAGACATTGTTATGTGTCCTTAACTTTGGCATAACCCATTAAACATGTTAAAATTAACCATACTTCCTTTAGAAGGAATATATGAACTACTTTAGTGGTGCTTTTTGTAAATGTAAACTATTCCTCTAAAGTTTTACCATCCTTAAGAGTTATTTGTACTTTCAGAAGTGACTTCGACATTGAAAAATCCATAAACCAAAGAAACAAAAAAAAAGAAACAAAAAAGCCTGCCGTTCCAAGTCTATCAATCCGTCTCTGTCGTTCTCTCTGACAGCTTGCCCAGACGGCCTGTCGCAGCTGTTTCTCTGCGTATCTCTTTCTCTCTCTCTCGCTATCTTGTGTTGGTGCTGAAGGCCTGCTTTCTTCCCCTCTCCCCCTGCAGTCAGAGTGTGTGAAGATCATTGTGAAAGCGAGGCTCTAATCAGTCGCCATCACTCACTGCCAAACAGAGCTGCGCTTTGTCAAACGCCACCTCCTCATCAGCGCTCGCCGCACTGTAGCTGCCACACGTCAACTCCAGCCGTTTTGTAATCCATCACTGCATGTCATGTTCCAAATCGGCCGTCCAATCCCGTCCTTGGGATCTTACGGCTTCTTCGTCGTCACTGGGATTTACTCAGGTCATTTTAATCATACATCGGTCAGTTTTTATGAGGGTTAAATTCTTTGCGTGGCCCTCAGCCTCATGAAAGTCCATTTTCCTCTTCATGACGGGAGTTTTTAATGCTGCTGTTGGGACTCGGGGCAGCGCCGGAGGGAATTTCTCCACGCTTCTTTAAAAGTACAGTGCCTAATAGATGCGACTGACAAACTGCAAAGCAAAGCTTTGTTTTTTGTTTCCAGACATTTTTGACTGGAGGCCCATGTGGGGCACAAACTCATTCAAGGGTAGAATAAGGATTTCAGTTTTAAGGAATTTACACAAAAATGTTGGCATGGGTTGTTTGGTTCGATAGGCATGTGTATGAAGCGAATACAGCTTTGTTTTGTTTTTTCACCATATCATAAGATATTTATCACAATATTCATTCACTATAAATGGAGAAGGAAATGCTTTCCACATGTACAGTATGTCACAAAACATTTCAGCAACCATTTTAGTATATCTTTTCAAGGGACAATACTATAGAAATGAAACTTGGATAGTAGTCAATGTGCAGCTTGTATAGAAGTATAGATTTACTGTCCCCTGAAAATTACTCAACATACAGCCATTATTGTCAAAGAGCTGGCAACAAAATTGAGTACACCCTAAGTGAACTTGTCAATAGTGTCAATATATTGTGTTAGCACCATTGCTATCTGGCACTGCCTTAATCATCCTGGGCATGGAATTGACCAGAGCTGCACAGGTTGTTGCTGAGATCCTCTTTCACTCCTCACGGAGCTGCTGGACGTTAGACACATGGTGCCTCTCCACCTTACACTTGAGGATGCCCCATAGGTGCTTAATATGGTTCAGGTCTGAAGACATACTTGGCCACCCCATCACCTTCACCTTCTTCATTTCCTTGGTACTCCTCACCAGGGCATCGCCACACATGCTGGACACCATCTGAGCCAAACAAGTTTATCTTATAGTCTCATCAGACCACAGGACATGGTTTCAGTAATTCATGCTCTTGGACAGGTTGTCTTCAGCAAACTGTTTGTGGGCTTTCTTGTGAGCCAGCTTCAGATGAGGCTTCCTTCTGGTATGACGCCTAAGCAAACCGACTTATTGGAGTATGCAGCGTATGGTCTGCGCACTGACAAGCTGACCTTCTACTTCTGCAACCTTTAAAGCAATGCTGGCAGCACTCACACATCAGTTTTTTGAAGCCAGGTTCTGCACCTGACGCACAGAACGAGTGCTCAACTTCGTTGATCGACCCTTGCGAGGCCTGTTTCGAATGAAACCCATCTTGGAAAACCTCTGTCTGACCCTGACCACTGTATTGTAACTCGGTTTCAGGGTGTTACTTAACCTCTAATAGCCTTGGCCATCTTTGTGAGAGCAACATTTCTAATTCTCAAATCCTCAGAGAGTTCTTTGCCATAAGATGCCATGTTGAACATTCAGTGGTCAGTATGAGAGAATTGTACTTAAAGCACCTAATTTTAACTGCTGTAAATGTGAGGGGTGTGCTCACTTTTGTGAGATACTGTATGTTAGACCTTTTGAATGAATGTAAATGTTTGTTCACAATTAAATTCCACAGAGTAGCTGCCTGCAGGGCCCCTAGAAATCAATTTAGTTTTCCCTAAATTCTGTGTTTATTTATTTATTTATTTTTTTATTTATGATTCAATACAAATGTATCATCAAAAATGGTGTGTAATGAAATGATTAATAAAAATGTAACAAATTAAAAATAATTAGCTCAGATGGGAAAACGGGATATTGCGTTGGTTTTATACAGATTACTAAATCACAAAATATTGGTTTTCAACATGATTTACTTTGTTTGAAAGTAGAACTTCAAACTTACTATAGATATATCTCTCATGTCTGTACGTCAAGTATTCGCTGAGTTTGTAAGTTTGTTGTTATTATTAGTGTATACAAATAAAAATAGATGTATTCAAATGATATTTTGCTCTTATCTGTATGATCAAAAATGATGGAGCAATTT
The DNA here is from genome assembly GCF_049309525.1 of Garra rufa. Taxonomy (NCBI): domain Eukaryota; kingdom Metazoa; phylum Chordata; class Actinopteri; order Cypriniformes; family Cyprinidae; genus Garra; species Garra rufa. The sequence continues at coordinate 27,934,581 of NC_133383.1, forward strand.
AAGTTCCTTTAGGGGTTATCAGTAAGAAATGCCACAAAACGCGTTTGTTGACCCCAAAGGGTTAAAACGTGGATTAAACAATATTTTTCTGGTGTAATATTCCTAAAAAATAAAAACAATAGAAGTTTTAGCATACAATGGTAATATATATTCAGTCATAATTTCTTCAAGGTAAACTAAACTTTTATTTTAGCCTTTGTTGTGAGTCCCATTGTGTATTTCATAGTAGTTTTTCACAAACAAAACAATGAAAAGCTGGAAAATGTCTCTCAGGCCATTTACACCTAAGATGCTCTTTTGTCAATCTGATCACAAGTGGACAAGGCTAAACACAGGTATGAACGAGGTCTAAACGTTTTGAGCCTGTCCACTACTTGGGGTGAAAACACATTCGACTGGATTGCTTTTGTATTTTGTTGACATGTACTTTTGTAAGTTTGTTGAGACTCCAAACGTTGAAAACAGATACACACATACCATGCAGACCTTTTAGCCACATGCACTGTTTGGCTGTTGTTGTGTTTATTTCTGCTGTGTGATTGGCTGTCAAATCAATCCATATTGAGTAGTTAATCAATGTTATGGACATAAATTTCATTGAAAGCTCGATATATATCGCACAGAACTGTTGTAACTTTTATGTAGCCTAAGTGTGAGAAAGTGCACAATCCCAGTTGTCTTAAACATGAGACGTGCTTTATGTTTAGCGCTTCAAACCATATCAAAAAAATATGCAGTTTAAAGCAGCTTGCTGTCCTGTCAGATGCCTGTGATGTTTAATGCATTTGAGATGCGTTTTCCTCAGCGCTTAACCTACATCTTACAGTTGTGTCCTTATCTGTAAAACTTAGAAAGTAACACGAGTATTTCCATTTTGCAAAAAGGCTTATCCAGACAGCAAATGATGAGTCCATTCACAGACTTTACTGAAGGAACGGCTGTCAGTAAAACGGACAGCATGCGATAGATTGAGAGTGCAACAATTTTGACTAAAATATATGTTTGTTTTTTTTCCGTATATTTTGCATCCAAAAGTCGAAGCACTTTAGATATCTTTACCAGTATACAGCTCAACAATGCCATAATCTGCAGTACAAAGTATGTTGCAACCGATTGCAGCAGCAATGACAGACTTTTTTATTTAGAGACTTTGTTTAAACCACTGTTTAATACACAAAGGAAAAAATACATTTCATTTTTGTTTGTTCTCTTTACTTTGCTGAAAACACACTGAACCGTGACTTCAAAACCAAGGTATCCACTAAACCATCAAACGTGTGTACTGTTACACCCCTACTTAGGAATAAAACTAAAAAAGCAATTATGTAGCAACTATATTCACTAAAAATGAAATTCTATCATTGAGTATTCATGGTATTCCAAACTAATATACAGTTATTTTTTTTATGGAAAACAAAGTGGAGGTTTTCTAATATATCTCAAAGCATTTTTGCTTTAAATAAGCATCCTTTGAGGTATGAGATGCATGGAAATTCCTCAAATTCCCATTTTGGAATACTTACAATAGGCCTACCATTCAAAAGTTCAGTCAAGAACTTAATAACTTTATTCAGCAGAGACTCATTAAACTGATTAAAATTGATAGTGAAGATTTACATTAATTACTAAAACTGAATAAAATAGCATAGCCTTCAGCATGACCATTGTCTGCATATTTGCCTTATTTCATTCTGTGACCTACTTGTACTTGCTACTGCTTTTGATAGCATTGATACGGTTTCTTACAGATACAGTAACATCATGATGATCATCATTGCGTTTTGTCTTACCGAATGTGGTATGCTGTTATCAATGACCTGCCCACGCAGTCTATGAGCTTTTTTTGATTATTGTCAGTTTAAGTGCCAGTGTTGTGCCACAGTGTTGCCAGGTATTGCTAAGGTGACAAACAAAAACAAGCCCCAAAATTTAAAAAAACAAAATAGGTTTAAATCTTTTGATTTGGAAATAAGATAAAACTATCGCTAACCCTAAATGGCAACTTCCCACTTAACTTTTTAAAGGATTACTCCACTTTCAGAATAGAAATTTCCTGATAATTTACTCACCCCCATGTCATCCAAGATATTGATGTCCTTCTTTCTTCAGTCGCAAAGAAATTACGTTTTTTTGAGGATAACATTCCAGGATTTTTCTCCATATAGTGGACTTCAATGGTGCTCAACGGATTTAAGGTTAAAAATGCAGTTTCAATGCAGATTTAAAGGGCTCTAAACAATCCCAGCCAAGGTATAAGGATCTTATCTAGCAAAACACTGCCTGTTTGTCATTACTTCTGCAGCAATGTAAGATGATTTTGAAGTTGGAGGAGAAAATTTAATAAAAAGTATATAAATTGTAAATTATTTTTAGAAAATAACCTATCGTTCACTGAAACTGCATTTTTAACCTAACCATTGACTAGTCCGTTGAGCACCATTGAAGTCCACTATATGGAAAAAAAATCCTGGAATGTATTCCTCAAAAAACGTAATTTCTTTGCAACTGAAGAAAGAAAGACATGAACATCTTGGATGACATGGGGGTAAGTAAATTATCAGGAAATTTCTATTTTGGAGTGGAGTAATCTTCTAATGTCACATTAAGAGGAAGAAACAAGTCCAAATATGCTTATAATACCTGAATCTGGCAACATGGAGAAGGCTGCACCTGAGTCCTCACTCACAACTCTCTCAAACCCTGTTTATTTTAATTGTTTCCATCATTTTCACACCACAGCCTCTGAACAATCTATAGGCAAACTGTCTAAATTGAATTACACATGAAGACACTCATAGGAGGAGTTTAAAAATGCTAATTAGTCATTCAGAGACCTTCAAATTTTATTTTCGAATATGAAAAATTTACAAAGGTCTGGACCTCAGTGACCTCATAGCTGGCTACGGTCTTGCTAAGAAGGTTATAACCAGTTTTATTGATGACTTTGGAGATAGTCAATTATTGTTTTGTATTTTACAGTGGCTAATTCAAATTTAGAGGTGGCTAGATGTGTAGCTACCCGACTGGAGATGCTTTGTTTGTTTCTAAACTCAATGTTTGGACTGACGGTGACACATTTCTTCCATCCAGATTGTAAGATTGAGTCTTAAGTATATATAGTGTCCATAAGTCTGTCTGTGCATTTTTGGTTAGTGTTTCTCATAACCATTTCGCAGTGAAAGAGGAATTTTTTTGGTGGTTCTGATGGTACAGACTTTTATTTTACCTGAGGTTTCTCAAAGGTCCTGCTGTCATGATGACCATAAAGTTGATAGGAGCAAAAAAGCTAGAGATGGTTATAAAAAAATTGGCAAAGCTTTTAACCCTATTCCAGAAACATTAATTCCAGAAACATTATAAAGTCCACTATAACACATACATGGTGCAAACCAGACACTGCTGAGATGTCGAGCCAAATTGAGCCACCAGAAGTGGAGCGATTGAAGAGACGTGAGCGAGAGTCCAGCTATAATACTGACAGCTTTTCAGAGCTCTTTGGCTGAAATGAGAGAAAGTGTCCAGACATCAACAATATCTTCAACACTTTTGGTGAGTGTTTTGAAGAAAGCAGCTTTTGAGGCCAGCATTGAGTCATGTCTAGAGTTTAGAAGTCATTTAATGAAACCTGAAGACTTTTAGAAGGACATTTTGTGGTCTGGTGATACATTAGATGAGCTGTTTGACCTGAAAGTCAAATTCAGCTTCAAATCCACTTACTACCCATCCAATGTAGACACTTGGATATGTAGAGTGGACAACTAAAGTCAACGGTAGCCCTAACAATACAATACCAAACTGATGTTACAATTAAAAAATGTCCACTTGGGCATTACTTCGTTTTAAAAAGTGGCCAGGAGTTGCATGATGCTTGGTTTATAGATAAGCTTTTTGGCTGTGAATTCCATTTATTTTTCTTAAAATGCTTTATAAATTGTCCTTCCCATTCCAAGGCACTAAATGGAAGCCATCGAGTGCAACAAGAATAAAGTCAGATGCTGGCAGATCCTTCAGGAAAACTTGATTCAGTCTGCCAGAGATGTGTGTGAACACAATAAAACTATGAAGAAGTAACTTGAATAAAGAAAGTTGGTATTCTTGAGTGGCCAAGCAGAGTCCTTGAATCCTTCTGAAGAATGAGCTGAAAATTACAGTCCGCAGAATCCATCCAACTAATCTGGTGAAGTTTGAATGCATTTGCATAGACGAATGAGCCAAAATTTAAGTGTGCAAAGCTTACAGGCACACAGAAGACGACTCTGTACGTCTGTCATGCTGGAGAACTGAGTATTTGTGAAATAGAAAATATATTTTGAATCACAAATGTGTTGAGTTTATTGGGTCACTTAGTCTGCCTTCATAGATTCTACATATGAAGGGATAGCTAAATCAAAAATGAGAATTGTGGCATCATTTAGTCATCTTCATTTTTTTTTAAACCTGTATGCCTGCTATTATCTGTGAAAAGCATATAAAAGCAACATGAGTGTGCACTTGAATGTGTTAACGAAGTAGTAATATTTGCTTGCTTGAAGAACATACAGTAGAATATGTTTTTGGCTTTAAAGCTGCATTAGCACAGCTTAATTAATGCAGTATTATGAATAAAAACATGTTATTCAATAGCATTCAGAATAGCTAAGGTGAAGCATCATCCTTGGCCTCTGGGAATCTGAATAGCTAGCGTGATATGTTGTTTGTACTTGATGCATTGTTTGGTCTCTGTTCACACAGGAGCGTGTGGTAGTGGAAAATGAGCACTGGTTGGTGGTGGTGCCGTATTGGGCGACTTGGCCCTTTCAGACACTGCTGTTGCCACGGCGACATGTCCTTCGTCTCCCTGACCTTACGGCCCAAGAGAGAGACAGTAAGACTTTTTCTTTACATTATTATTATTAATATATTTTTGTAGCAATATTTGCATATGTGGCATGTTATGTTGCAGTTTATGTTTGTCAAAACTATTCTGTGCTTCTAAAAGTAGAAAATAATTAATTAATTCATTTATTTGTTCATTTTTTTCTTTCATTCTTAATAATTAAATACACTTTAACCATTGACAGCTAAAAAAGAAAATAAACTAAAACTAAACAAAAAAATAAATAAATACATAATTTAATTTATTGTCATTTTATTTCAGCAATAATTTTAGAATTGCATTAAAGGTCACTGAGGCACACTTACCACAGCATAAAAATACAATAAATATTATGTATTTCTATGTACATTTATATATACATTTTTTTTTACATTATATGATTATTTTATTGTATATATATATATATATGTGTACAATTTATATACAGATTATTTATTTTTATTGTAAAAAGAGTGACTGAATGACCTTAAATGAACAATTTGCATTATTTATTTATTTATTTGCTTATGTAATGGCTAACTTAGCTACACTTGCCAATGGTAAAAAAGTTTAGTTTATTATTAATAAATAAAAATACATACATACATACATACATAAATACATAATATCACGGTTCTTGTGTGTTCTAGTCACAACACACAAGGAAGTGCTGATTCAAAGGTTTTCATAAGCCAAAACCAAAATGCAGGAGAACATGAACACACTCTACCTAAAGACAATCCAGGGGGGTGTTCCATAAAACAAGTTTACCAAATAAGCCAGGCTTATTTCAGTTAGTCTGACTTATTGTCACTTGATTTGGCTCAAAATAAGTCAGACTAACTGAAATAAGCCTGACTTATTTGGTAAACTTGTTTTATGGAACACCCCCCAGGACAAAAGAACTAACTCAAACTAAGGGCTTATATACACAGAAAACTAAGGAGCTAATTAATAAGACACACCTAAACTGGCAGAGAATGAAGGAGAGTTGAACCAGCCAATGGTCAAACTAGAAAACTGATCAGAAGACCAAAACAGAAAACAAGACAAGAAAATAGATCAAAAACAAAACAAGACAAGAACAAACAAACTCAGATTATGACAGCACACACCCATCATCACGGAAGGCACAGACAATTTTTTACAGGAGTTGGAGGATGCCCTAGAGCAGTGTTTCTCAACCCTGGTCTTGGGTGCCCCCCAACATTGCACATTTTGTGTGCCTAGAGGCTGATGAGGGGTGGCTTGCACTGAAGAGGTAGCCTCCAGAGAGGTACCGGCAATACACCAGACTAGGGTGGTGCCGACAGATAAGGGAACCAGGGAGGTGCTGGTAGTTCAGGGAACCACCAGGATGGCGCTGGTAATTCAGGGCACCTGGAAGGGGTTAACATAACAGGAAGACATGGAGGTACAGGGGGCACTGGAGATTCAGGAAATTTAAGAGATACAAGGAGTACTGGAGACTCATGAAACACAAGAAAACAGGGACATAGTAAACCCCCACCCCACCCCCTGCAGACTCTGGGCTCACCTCAGGGACAAGAGTGGACACTTTTGCCAGAGAGCATATCTGACTCTTATGGAGAGTGTAGCTAACTCTGAGCTGGGCTTGGGGACAAGAGTGAGCACAGGTCTAAGCTCCGGGACAAAAGCAGGCACTGGGATGACCTCAGGGCCTGAAGTCATCACTGGGCTGTACTTCAGGGCTGAAGCTATCACTAGGCTGTATTTAGGGACTGGAACCATCACTGGACTGCGCTCAGGGGCTTAAGCCAACACTAAGCTACTGTATACTCAGGGGCAGGAGCTATCACTGGGCTGTGCTTGGAGCTAACAGTGGGCTGTATTTTGGGGCTGGAGCCATCACTGGACTGTGCTCAGGGGATGGAGCTGATACTGGACTGTACTGGGCTGGAGCTATCACTGGGCTTTACTCAGGCTGGAGCCATCACTGGACTGCTCTCAGGGCCTGGAGCCATCACTAAGCTATGCTCGGGGGCTGGAGCTATCACTGGTCTGTACTCATTGGCTTGAGCCATTACTGAGCTGTGCTTAGGGGCTGGAGCAGACAATGGGCTGTACTTAGGGATTGGAGCCATCACTGGACTCTGGTCAGGGGCTGAAGCTGAAGAGAGTCATTTATTTTTTCCTTAGCCTCCTCCTTTGGGCTGAGAACAAATGGGGCATTGAGGCTTTTGCAATATCTGGATTGGGCTGGACAGGAGTGGACTCTGGAACAAACTCATGGACTGGCATAAACTGTGAGGGAAGAACCACTCAACCACAGCACATACTCAATATATTGTACGAGGGAACACGTGGCAGCTCTTGCAGGTACCAGATGAAATAGGTGACCATTTGGTCCAGCCCAGATGATGGTCTTTAGTAATAAGTAACTTAGACAATTTTGTTTAAATAAAGGATTGCAGAAATAAGTACACCCTAGATTTAATTTAACAAAGTGTAATATTCTAGTATATAATATGTCAACCATAACTCTTAAGTACACTGCTCTGGCCCTTCTTGGCACTGAATGTACAAGTTCATAACAAACTGTCACATCTGTCCTGTTTGACTCCTGGAGGACAAACTCCTCAAATGCCCTGGTCTTTAATGGGGAGTGTTGCTCAGCTCATCTCTACAGAATCCCCCACAGGTGCTTATGAGTGTTAAGATTGAGTGAAATACATGTTCAATGAAGGATTTTTCACCTTTGGGAATGAATATGCAGGGAGTGAGGAGAGGTTAGTATCTTCAGTTTCAGGTTTTTGTATTACATCACACACTAGTGTTTGAATTGATGGTAGTGTTGATAAATCACAACTCCCTCACACTTTCAGCACTGATACATCCTTATATAAGAGCTTTACTAGTACTGAACATCACTGTGGGAACCAAGCACTTATCACTGTACTCCTCCTCTAGCAACACCATAACATTTTGGATGCTGTTAGATCCAAAATGTTTGACTTGGTCTCATGAGATCAGAGTATGAATTCCTCACTTCTGCAGGCTGCATCTAATTCTGTGAGACAAAGTGTCACTCTTTCCATAGGTTTTGTTGGCTCTGATACACTTTCTTGTTGTTTCTCTTGTTCTTTTTCTAGAAAAAAACTCACTCATCACTAAATAAAAGCTTAAATCAAAACTTAATTATTTCAGGGGCCTTTTCACAAGTCAGTTGTTTTTGAATTTCTGTTACTCTTACTATATTTTCACACTTAAAACAATAATTTGGTATTCCTTAGGTACAATTGTCCTTTTTAATGCTATGAAACAAATCCCCTGGCAGTTCTTTTTCAAGTGGTTTCATTGTTTTCAGCATTAAGTCTGATTATGATTAAGTAGGCTATATAACACTTTTAATTGTTAAGAAATGACTTATCTTTAACAGTTTCGGTTCAACATACCTACCTGTTGATCAAAACATGCCTTAAACCAGAAATTTAGTTAAGTAACTTTCAGGAGGGTGTACTAATTTTTGCGAAACAACATTTTTTCACTGTGACAGGAAAATTGTATGTTCCTGAATAATTTCAACATTCTTCTCTAGCTGATCAAGCAGACTTGCTGGAATATTATATCTCCAAAAAACACTAAAATGTCTTCTAAGTCAAAAATAATTGCTGAATTTAAGTTTCAGATGAGGGTGTACTAATTTTTGCTGTACACTGTACTTACTTTTAGGTGGTCATTGGTCACATTTTGTTCTGCGGTACAAGTGTGTATAAATCTCAATGGCACAAAAATAGCAAACGCTATTATAGTTCAGCTAAATTTATTGGGTTACTTTTACTTTTGGCCATGACTTTATAGTCATTCCATTTGGACTGAATTATGAGGATGTTTTTTCCCCTCACAGTCAAATTTATTTTTACGCTGTAAATTCTGTCAGTCACGAAGAGAGCCGCGGGAGAGAGCTCACATTTATAAACTCTCTTTGGTTTGCTGTCTGCGCTTAACATTTCTGTCTGAACCTTTAAAGACACCTCGCTGTATCTCTTCCTCACGTCTGCTTTGACAAAATATCTTCTTAAAACCTCACGTCTCCTTGTCACATCGCCCAGTGCCCTTTTCCCGCGTCGGACTTGACACACACGTAGACACACACACTCATATGCACCTACGCACTTCTCAGTTGTTATTAAAGTTGCCCTGTCAGTGCCAGAAAAAGTAAAGGATAGGCTTTCGAAATGAAGCTGTGACACCAGATAAACATTCACCTCCTGGATACGCGTCTCTCACGCTCACAGGCTTAGTTCTGACAGACTTAATCCAGTATGTAAATAAACGTCAGGGAAATTACCGAGCAGGTCAGCCGTTGTCAGAAAGAGCGGCGGGGAAACCACACTAGATCACAACCCCGCTTTGAGCCTGCCAATTATGGAGGCCGTCACCCAGTCGACATTCTGACGCTTTGAGACTCGAGGGCTGTTGTTTGTTTTTGTGATAAAGCGCTGTTTTGAATTGTAGTTTGAAGGCTTGATGACACATGTTGATGCTATTGTGGCATCTTCTTTCTTTCGGGAATCTTTTGCCTTTTATGTTTGCTGAGATAATAAACCCAGCACTAATCCAATTTTGTGAATATACCGCTTGGAATCGTAATTCCAAATGTATACATTGTGCTGGAATGCTAGCAACAGACCAAACATGATCTAAAGAATGCTTGTCTTTTTAAATATTCATGAGCTTTTAAATAAACTTTCACATACTGTGTTTGGTTTCAAAGCTTGAAGTAAAATATAAATTGACAAAAAAAAAAAAAGTGCTAACTGGATTAGCGAAAAAAGCTGATCTACCTTGAAGCACATTCTGGTTAATCTGACTGACATATCAAACAAACAACCACAGTTGTTTCTAATTGACATTTTTGTAATTGACAACACAAAAGTGCACTGATGCGTTGTGGCTAATGGTAATGTTAAAGCCATGTGAATGAAGGCTTTTTATTTTTCCAAAGTACTTTCAAGTGCCTTGGATTGATGAGTTTTTTTTTTTTATTTAATTACACTGCCGCTCAAAAGTTTGGGATAAGTAAGATTTTTAATGTTTTTTTTTTTAAGTCTCTTACACTCATGAAAGTTCTATTTATTTAATCCAAAATACAGAAAAAAGTAATATTATAAAGTATTATTATTATTGCAACAGTTTATTTTAATATGCTTTAAATATAATTTATTTCTGTGATGCAAAGCTGAATTTTCATCAGCCATTACTCCAGTCTTCGGTGTCACATGATCCTTCAGAAATCATTCTGATATACTGATTTATTACTTTTATTATCAATGTTGGAAACAGTTGTGCTGCTTAATATTTTTATGGAACCTTTGATATTTTTTTCAGGATTCTTTAATGAATAAAAAGTTAAAAAAGGAACAGCATTTATTCAGAATAGAAATTGTTCTAACAATATGTCTTCAGCTTTGCATCACAGGAATAAATTATTTTTTAAAGTATATTCAAATAGAAAACCACTATTTTAAATTGCATTAACATTTCACAATAATACTTTTTTTTCTGTATTTTTAATCAAATAAACGCAGCCTTGTTGAGCAGAAAAGTCTCCTTTAAAACATTAAAATCGTACTGATCCCAAACTTTTGAGCGGCAGTGTATTTAGAACATGGCAAACAAGTTTTAATAGGAATTACATTGTTATATATTTAATTTACTATAAATGCTTGTTGGTAAATTCGAAAGTACTTTTTAACCATATTTCAAAGGCCTACATACTCAACTCAGCCAATCCCTGTTGAAAATCCTTCATTTGAAATCCTCTGATGTATTTCATCATTTGCACCGAGACCATTTGCTCACTCTTTCTGATATATGCACATAAAAATGGATCAATCATGCAGATGAACAGTCTAATGTATAATGTAGATGAAAATAGGCCTCATCAGTTCTTGTTTAACATGGAGATTGGGAAATTGTTTCGAATTGTCTGTGAGCTGTGACGCTCTCCCATTGTTCCAGTCGAAGAGACTGCCTAAAGATCACAGACTTCCAGCCTAGCATGTAATCTATTTTATCGGCTGACAAACCAAACATTTCCCTGAGTAAGTGCTAGAGCTCTCAGCAGTTTTTAGACCAACTCTTTCAGATCTTTTCAGACCAAAAGGCTTCATTTGAATGCATGTAACTCATTATTGCTTAGTTAGCACACACTTTTTTCATTAGAAATAACAAAGGCCATTTTCACACTTGATTTGTTTCCGGAAAGCGGTTTCAAAGATTCAGATTTACATGTGTACTCAGATGAAGTCGGGAGGTGGTCTGAATATCATTGGCTTAACAATGTTGGGCATTACATGAAATGATGCAGCAGATTACTGCAATCTGCCATGCTTTACTAGGATAGAACAGCATCACTTATCCACTCTGACCTGAATTGGACCTTAAAAATGAGTGTGTGCTTGATTACATAGTGCATTTGGATATGCTTGGTTTTGACGCTCCTCTGCATACATCATTTGATCATCATTTTATGAATAACTGCTGCCACAATTGGTAGAAATTGCAGGTGTTTAGTGAACAAGATGCAGCAATGGAACCCTTGAGATCCTTGAGAAATCAGTTGTTTTTTCCTGAAATTCCAACCCCTAAACATTTATTTTGACGTGTTGTAACAAAGACACTTGAGTATTTGACAAAACTGCACCATTCATTCACACAGAGACATGCAGACTTTATATGTAAATAGGGGTCTTTTGCACTTTAATATTTATAGACACTAGTCGATATTGTGATTTGATTAAGTGCACAACCCAACTTTTATATTTCTACATCCAAAATTTGCCAAATTCTGTGACATTATACTATAAACTCCATTGTTATGACTGGATACTATCTGTACTTTTTCTCATTTGCTAATCGCTGGTCGCAACCAAAAAGAACCAAAAGATAGCTATAACAGAGATCTGTAAAAACTAAGCCACACCATTAAATAACACCTTGAGAATAAATATTGTCAAACTTAGGTTTCTTTTAACTTGTTGGCCCAAGAAGCGTATGCTGTTTTTGGCTCAGCTGTTCCACTATCAAAGTTTATTAAATCTGAGCCCTGATTTTACTGTCATTATTTTTTTAAATTACCAAGGCAGCTGTTGTTTTCCCAGGAAAACAAGCTTGTATTCACCAGCATGTCTTGAAATCATGAATCACTCTTGAAGGACAAATGCAATTTACTGACTGGTGCGGTCAAAAGGTCGCTTCTTTCTGAAACGATACATGTTGTCATTTCATTTAGCAAGGGAGACACAAACCATCCATCATAGTTTTGGTGGCTCTGTGTGTGAGTCGAGTTTTGTTTGGCTGAAAAACAAAATGAATGCACCTCCTGGCCATGAAAGGTGCTCCGGTGAAGTGCATGGCGTCTGTAATGAAACCAGGCTGGATAAAACCCAAGCAATATTGGTGGAAAATTGAAGTCAGTTCTTCCCAGTTGAACCTTTTTTATTGTTCCTTCTCTTTCCTTTCCCACAGGTCTGGCATCCATAATGAAAAGACTCCTGACGAAATATGACAACCTTTTTGAGGTCTCCTTCCCCTATTCAATGGGATGGCATGGTAAGAGAATGCATCTGATATTGTAATCATAGAGGAGAAGTGGGGGAAAATCAGCAATGAGCCTTTCTTCCCCGCATACGGGAGGTGTTGCCACTTGTCTTGTTTCCATGGAGAACAATAAAAAGGGAAAGATGCTCCCTTCCTTTTTTATTGCTCTTTGCTCTGTAACTTGTGGCATTGTCTACGGTTCAGTGTTGCATGTCAGTCATGCAGTGCGGTTTGAGAATGGATGTTAAAATGACTTGTGGCCTCAAGTAAAACTGTCGAGGTGTTTTAGGCAAATTGCTTGTGGATTAAGCTCTCTGATGGCTCTTTACTCAATACTGCAAAAATGCTTTAAATATTTTTCCTTGATAATGGGAAATGCGGGCGTGACTCATCAGACGCTGATGAATTATTCATGAGCAATATTACTCTCTGGGTGATTACAGTTGTGTGCTCTTCTTAAAATGCTGCTGTGAATGTAAACTCACAGTTATGCTGGAG